>NC_056725.1:237346482-237508982 GCF_019279795.1 Protopterus annectens | reverse complement strand
AGAAGTTGTTTTTGTTTACTCATACATCCTCAAGACAGATAAAATATTACAAACGGTTCGTAGATGACATACTTATAATTTGGGAAGGTTCAACTATAGATTTTCAGATATTCTTGGAACATCTACAAACTACTACTAATTTTCTAAAATTCACGGTAGAGAGTTCATGTCAGTATGTCAATTTTTTAGATGTCACACTATGGTTGACTGATAAAGGTACCATCACAACTACACTCTACAGAAAAACTGTTTGGAGAAATGCATTGTTGGCTGCAGACAGTATGCACCCAGCATATACATTTCGTGGAATAGTAACCAGCCAATTTATTAGAGTGTCCAGACTTTGTCAAAGTAAAGATGACCTTCTTGAGGAATCCAATAAGTTGGAACTTCTGTTCAAAGAAAGGGGTTATGATATGAATATGGTTAGAAGGATTAGACAAGAAATTATTGGTGACATAGATTTTGCTACTAATGATGAACCATCTACATCATATGGACTCAGGAATAAAGCCCCTATGGGGTCCATCTCTCATGAGAATAGAATATACTATGTCATTAAATATACAAATGAAGTTGAAAGTATTAGAGAAGTAATTAGGAAAAACTGGAATGTTCTTACGGTAAATAAGCAGATTAGAGACTTAGTAGGTTCCACACCTAAATTTTGTTATAAAAATAGTGATAATCTTAAGAAACAACTTTGTAATGATCAATACGTTACTAATGTAGGTAAACCTACTTGTCTACTATTGGGTGACATAATAACCAAAGGGACTTATCCATGTCTACATTGTCCCAGATGTAACAGCCTAAGTAAAATACAGGATTATAAGCATCCGATCATGAACACAGTTTTTAAACCTAAACACTATGCAGATTGCAATACCAGAAATGTGATATATTTGGCTACCTGCTCTTCTTGCCCAGCCTTTTATATAGGCCTAACGAAAAGAAGATTGCGGGATCGTATCTATGATCACCTTTATGAAATCCGGAGACAAGAAGAGAGTAATGCATTAGCTAGACATGTGCAGGATAATCATTCCCACTCTTTCAGTTTTAGGGTCCTACAAATTATCACACCCACTCTAAGGGGAGGGGAGATTGAGAATAGGTTGGCTAAAGCCGAGCTACATTGGATCCTAAAGTTAGCAGCACACCTTCCACCGGGCCTAAATAGCTCTATTCCTTTAAAATCTGCATTGGTTGCACGTAGATAGTATTATCTACGGACATTTTGGGCTATATTTTGGGCAGTGTTTTCAACACTGCACACTACACATAGTGCATTAGATTTGGATGGTCCTAACTATCCAAATGTTTGCATTGCATTGTTGAATTCCAAGATAATGACTTTGTGGGTGACTTAGGTACAGTTTATATTATAACTGATATGAAAAAAATTTTTCTCATGCCATTCTATACTTGTTGGTTAAGCATTTAGTATTACTGCATGAGTATTGCTTCCCTGCTGGCAATTATACTGTGTATCCAGGCACTTCTTATTTAATAGTTAAGTACTCAATAACTTTACATACATATTGGTTTACAGTTTTACTTTATATGATATACAGTGCATCAGGGTAATTTGAACCTTGGTGCATACCTCGCAACTTTTATATGCAGTATATATAATTTTCATAGTCATGTGTCCAGTTTTACCCGATGCACACTTAACAACATTTATAACTCTATGTCCGGGTATTTATGCATTAAACCGGACACTTGTTACATTCTGGTGGGTAGAAACACTTTGTGACATACTGGTTCACACTAGAGATGGCCATTTCTACCATGTATATTTCAGGTCTTTTGCCTTTTGTTTTTTGGTTTTTTGTTTTTTATTTTCCATTTGCAATGTTTTTAGAACTATTGCTGACATCTAGAGGTGATCGGATGCAATGCTCTACATGGAAGCAGAGTTCTCGCTGTTTTCTTATTGAGAGTGACCTGTTTGAAGCATTGATCCCTCACGCTCGTTTTGTACTGCACACCTCAGGCACTAGGACCAAGAAGACCATTTGGTACTTCTTGAGGTGCCTTATTGGTGCTTGAATGTATGCGATATTATATGCGCATAGGGGAGGTTGACTATCTTGCGTATAACGCAATGTTGACCTTTTGACATGCTTACATTTTGAAATCCATGATGGATTATAACTTTTTGTTTCACCATGTTATCGGTGAACATATTTTCACCATGGATATTCTAGTGGGACCAATGTAACGTTTTATTAGCGATGGATCTATATTTGTGAGTAGCGTTCCACTTCAGTTGACTTTGCGATGAATGCAGTGTTTGTAAAAATGAATGAGTACATGCTGTTTGGTAATCTAAATGGAATTTTGATTATATATGGTTTTGTGCGTTGGTGAGCACACTAATATCTTTGCCTTTGACATAATCATTGATGCGATTCATGATTTTAGAGTTTTGTATACAATTTTAATGAGCAGTTTCATTTGATGCTGCCTTTTAAGTTGATTTTGTTTCCATGGTTATTAATTGTTTTATTGTTATATGTTTAGTCAAATGAGCCCGCCAAAATGCTGTGTATATATACCTGGTATTTTGCCTTGGATTAATGTATCTGATGAAGCATAGCTTGACTATGCGAAAGCGCTCATCTTCTGTTTTGGAATAAACGATTTTATTACAACTCTACTTTGATTGCTTTTGGATTTCCATCTGGGACAAGCTGCATTTTTGTACTTTGGTGATACTTTCGTGGTGATAGCTCTCATACCTTCATCTTCATTTTCCTTTAAAATGATGCAAGTATTCTTACCAGCATTGTTGCTTCTTCTGTTAACAGTGTTTCAGACATATTACAGTCATGGAGGTACTTTATTGCCATCACTTCTTGAACACATTTCAGTGAGCAGTGAGCAAAAACATTCACTCAGGATTTCCTTCAGTCTGCTGTATCAGCAGCCACATTCATTTGATTATTCCTTTCCAGTTTAATTTTTTGAAATTAGTTTTTGTCCTGTTTTATTTGCTTTGGCATTTCTTTCATTTGCTTGTGCCATGGTTTTTCCACATTCTTTTTTATCCCCTGCAGCTTTTTCAGATGTATTTTATATATTTTTTAACTATATTATGTCCTTCTGTACCACTGTCTAGCTATATCACCTGCGAGCCAGAGAACATTTTTGCTAACTTACTTTTTTACCTGCCTAAAAGGCAATGACTTCTTCAGTGGATTATTTTGCATACAGTATAGATAACTTCTGTTCAAATGATCTACCATTCCCGTAGAGATATGGGAAATTTCTGGAAACTGTTAAGCCCCATTTATGAAATGTTAAAATTATACATATTTGTTGACATTCATAAGAATTTCAGACTCTCTTTAGAATCAGATTCATCATCTTGATTAATAAATGCTGTTTTGTAATATACAAATTAAAATAAAAGTGCTATTGAAATAACTAGTTACCATCTAGCTGAAATTTAGCATTCACACTAGTATTGTGAAAAAGCTATTTACGCTTTTTAACTTTTTTAATTGTTAGGTGGATGTAAATTTTATAAAAGCAGGTCTATGCTGTAAAACATTAATGCAACTAAAAAATAAAAATAAGTCATGCATGTACTGTAACACAGAAAGTATGACATACATAGTTATATACCAGCACATATTATGCATTCATCATGAATCAGGCAGCTAAAACAAAGGATTTGGAGCAAATGAATGAAAACAAATGCCAAGATTCTAATAAATGTTCATTTACATACTATATATTTAAAAAAAAGTTAACATAAATGTTGATATTGATATGAATAAAAGTTAGTAAATTATAAATAATACCAGATTGTAAAGTAGAATCTGACTTGAAAACTATTCATTTTGTCACATCTATTCCAGTCATTCCACAGGCTACATCTTATATTAAAATATACAGGCCATATTTATCTATTGACTATGTTTTAAATATTGGCTGGCTCAAAAAGGAATAGAAATTGTTCGACTTATTTACATATTTATGACATTCTTCAACAAACAGATTTGTTCTGCATACTGCACATATAGTGTAACAGTTGCTTAGGTTTGCTGATTGATTGCATAATGGCTTATTATACCATGAGCCCCCATTAATATTCCAAAACGTGCACACTGATTGACCAGCGTGCATGTTGTAAATCGACTTATACTAATGGAAAAAGGTCCGGTCGCCCGGGCTTTTTCCATTACTATAAGTCTCTTTTAAAACACTGTCTCGCTATGTTAAAAGAGTTTAACATAGCGACACAGGTTTAAAAAAAGCAACAGAGATCTCCATTTCTTTTTTTAAAGCTGTCTCGCTATGTTAAACTCCTTTAACATAGCGACACAGTGTGTAAAAAGCAACGGAGATCTTGCTTTCTCCGTTGCTTTTTTTTAAAACCTGTCTCGCTATGTTAAATGGGTTTAACATAGCGAGACAGCTTTAAAATAAGCAACGGATCTCCTGTGTTGCTATGTTAACGGATGCTTATTTTAAAGCTGTCTCGCTATGTTAAACCCATTTAACATAGTGAAACAGTAAAAAGCAATGGAGATCTTGCTTTCTCCGTTGCTTTTGGCCACAGCTCTGATGTACTGCGTAGGCATGCGCAATACATCAGAACTGCCGCGGATACCAGACAGCTGCGGAAGGGCAGCAAAGAGGCATTATACAATGCCATTATTTAAGAAAAGTAATTATTTCTTTTCTTAAATAATGTCATAGTATAATAGCAATAACCCACTTCTGGGTGTGGGTAATGCGGGATTTACCCACGGTTGTCTTTGTTTGGTACCACGCCAACCGTGGGTAAATCCCGCATTACCCTCACCCAGGCGTGGGTTATTGCTATAATTAGACATGCCATTCTTATAGGACATTGACTAAGACACTTGTTTGATACAGTACAGTGTATATTTTCTGAGACTGATTCACTTATTAAGCAACAAATTTAGCTAGGTTTTAGATAACTGTTGTAGAGGTTTTATTATCTGACATCCTAAATTAAGATAAGTACATAGTTCATCTATAATCTCTTCTCATGTGTAGGGATGGCCTCAAACTTATTTCTAGCCTTCCTAAAAGGCAAATACATTTAATAAATATTTCTGTTTTATGCATGCCTTTATTTTAATCTCATTCTCCGTTGAATAGGGAAGCTGTAGAATTTTTACCATCACACAGTTTTTTTTTTGCTTTGTTTTATTAATTAGTTTCACTACATTGTTATTTATAATTTTTTTGAACATTTTAGTATCTACTATTATTTATTTTGGAGTGTGCTATTTATATTTGTTGTAGAGAACAAATCAGAAAAAATCAAACAGTGTTTTGGAACATTTTGTTACCGTCCTGCTGTCTGTTATGTGAGGTTGACTAATCTGGACAGTTGTCCTTTCTTTAATGGTATAGTAATGACTTGTTTGATTTATATCTGGCCTAGAGTCTATTTTTGCATTGGATGTTTGAATAAATAAAGAAAGAAAGTTCAAGTGAAAGAAATGGAAGTCATCCTTTACTTGCTGTAGCCTGTTGTCTACTACTATTTGTATTTCTTCTGCCAGTGTGGTAACTGCTGTGTGCAGCTGTTGTGATGTGCAGAAGGGAGCATTAAGGACGGCATTGTAAAGACTTAATTCATTTGCTCACTTGTTTGTTAATTCCTGCATAAAGGCTAAAGGCCATTCTGAATACAGACTCCTCAATGAATATATACCCCGAGAGCCAACCAGGTATCAAGTTGATTTTTGAATATCTGTAAAGAAGAAGACTGTTGGATACATAAAAGAATCCTGTTCCAAAGTCAAACCAATGAGTATTTTAAATAGTTTGCATTTAAGATCATTCTTGGCTCTACAATTCTATAAGTAAAATATGCTTGATTCTTGCTATGACTGTTCTGTCTTCTGAACTGCTTTTGTAGGATGGCATTTTGTCTTTATCTATGTCGCAATTTATTATTTGTGAATAGATTTTAATGAGGCTTCTTCATGCATGCTTCAGAATGAAATACATCTGAATGCATAGGGTTTTAAAATGCTCAGTCTGTTCTTTAAGCTTTACTATGTGTATGTTTGCGTGTGTGTGTGTGTGTGTGTGTGTGTGTGTGTGTGTGTGTGTGTGTGTGTGTGTGTGTGTGTGTGTGTGTGTGTGTGTGTGTGTGTGTGTGTGTGTGTGTGTGTGTGTGTGTGTGTGTGTGTGTGTGTACTAGAGTATGCAGGCGATTGCAAGTGTTCCATTTTGCAACTTTTTAATGATCTGTTTGCTTACTGTATAATTTATCTGTTTTTCATTGCTACTGGTTTTTATGGCACAGGTTTTAATCATCTATATTTATTCATTTTAAGCCTATATTGTTTATTTCACTATATACTTGTTCATTAAAATCCTGAATCCTTTCACATCTGACCTGCTTAATCTTTGCTTGTGTTATATGAAGATCATTTCATATTATTTCTGAATTTGATGTTCTTTTAACAAAATATCTAATTGTAATTTTATCTAGTTTTAATAATTTTTCAAATCTACTATGTGGCCCATTTTGAGCAGTGTAATACGTGTGATATTTGACGACTTTAACTCTATATACATGCACTCCTTTTTAGTACATTTCTTTCCAGTACCTATAGGACCAAGCAGGTCATCCAAGAGCACTCCTTGTGAATGGTTGCTGATCAATCATTTGTGACAAACACATAAAAAACTACTCTCTAGTGTGCATGTCTGACATGTAGGTGGGATGCCATAGGCCCTGGCAGGTCCCCTTATAAAGCTTCATCTGAAATGCTGTTGACTAGTAAGAACGGATACAGAATAAACCTACTGTATATGGACCATACCAAATGGTATCAGACATCTATACACTGTCAGGAATATCACCTCATGCACTGCAGGTAGGCCATCTTTCATACAGGCTCATTGTTTTTTAAGTCATACTATGTGCTTCAAAGCTAGTTGCAGGTTGCTTACAAACATCTATAAAGGATCTGCACTGTGCAGACTTCCGTGGTTCTTTTGCTTACGCTCCTCTCTCCT
The DNA here is from genome assembly GCF_019279795.1 of Protopterus annectens. Taxonomy (NCBI): domain Eukaryota; kingdom Metazoa; phylum Chordata; order Ceratodontiformes; family Protopteridae; genus Protopterus; species Protopterus annectens. Next base: position 237,501,953 of record NC_056725.1, on the reverse strand, counting down.
ACCGTCTGCCACTACTGAGCTCACAAAGTCCAAAGAAGTGGAACTTAGTTCTTAGTACAGCCTTCATATCATACCTTACTACAGAATTTAATAAAAAACAAAATGCAAGCTTTCACACCATAACAATGCTTCATTGGGCATTAAAAGTTTTCTTTAACATACAACTCGTAATGAGTATTGTGTGCATGAAAGCATCTTTTTAAAGTATGATGAAGCACTGGTGTGGTGTGAGAGCTTGAGTTTTTTTTTTTTTTTTATTAAACTTTGGGAATTTAACTGAGCTGTTGGTGTTTTTTTGTTATAGGTTTTGGCTTGGTTCCTGCTTGAGATTCCTTTATTTGATACCTTACTACAAAGCAGTAGGCAGTTCTACCCACCTACTCACAGTAGTGACCACGACTCCCTAAACTGGGCTACCATATATAGACTCTTAGTCATAGCTTCATACAGATTACTTGTCCGGCCAGAGTTATTAAGCATTTCCATCTGAAGGCATTTTTGGGCATACTAATGTATTAACCCTTCTTTTAATAAATTGTTTGAATTTTTTTTTTGGATCCCAGAAGCACATTACACTTGTCCATGGACAGTCACAGTATTTCTCCCTCTAGCTCTTAATCCATTTTTTAAACAGGTAAATCCACTGGACATAAGCTTTCATTTTCAGGGTAAATTACTAGCATTCTCTGGTTAAGCAATTTGCTGAAGATCCTATACTTTGCACATGTAAACTTGATGGAAGTTGAGTGACTCAGAGTCAGGACTACAGGATGAAGCTTTTTAATAACTTGTAGCCTTAACCTTCTAAGCTAAACTGCTATGTAATTGGCATCACATGTTTCTGTGAATCAGTACTCAGGGCACTCCACATAAGCAGAAAGCAACACTATTGTTATACCCTAGGGAAAACAATGGCCTATAACTCTGCTCTATAAGCTCCTTTACTGCTAAAATTCATAAATTGAAATATGTTGGAGAATATCTGTGGAGGTATTTATCCTTACTCAAGGTTGCATATACAAGCTATATACAGTGGTCTGAAAGATCCTGTTATGAACAATACTCTGGGCTTGAAACGGGCATTATGTCAAGGTTTGTTATGCCTGTAGTAAATTAACACACCACTGATGAATGCCATTATACAATACTGATGTTCTTGAGGAAAGGAAAGCTCACTTTGGTCTCATGTACTTGACTCACAAATAATGCCACCTGGATATAATTAATATAGATATAACTGTGGCCCTATTGATAACAGAGTTGTGGCCATAATGTATAGCCGTTTGCATGCAAATGTCATCCATGTTCTCTGTCATGCATGTCTAAAAGGGATTCGCTACTACAGTTAGTGGGAATCAGTTAAGCAAAGACATCACCATTCCCTGTGCTCAGATCCACCAAAACTTTCCAGAAGGCTCAGCTGAAGATACTTTGCTATGGCTAATGACCAGTAGAAGGACTGTGCTTATAGCTGTTGGAGAGCAATTGGAAGATTAGAAAATATGTATTGACCATTTCTTTCATCTGAACATTCAACTGGTTGGCTTTTCCCAGATAGTTATACTAGCTAGTAGAACCAGCAAAGCTTCCTTTAGGGAAAGCTTGATGTTGATGCCCATAATTGGCAATATACAGTACCTGGAATTATGGATGATGCTTTTAAGGACCCCCCCCCCACAATATTTTTGTCTAGCTGTTAGCTCCGAGGATTAAGACTTTGACCTGTTAATAAAGTGTGTTCTGTACTCAAGATACAGAGTTTGATTCCTCCACCTTCATTTGTGTACCATGTGAGTCTGTGCAAGTCACTTAACCCACACAGTGATGCAAGCTCAGCCCTGGAAATAGACACCTCTGTACAGTGGGCCTATCAGATTAACAAAATAAAAAAAAATAAACTTTTACTTACAGAATCCAAGAGTATAACAGTGATGCAAGCTCAGCCCTGAAAATAGACACCTCTGTACAGTGGGCCTATCAGATTAACAAAATAAAAAAAAAATAAACTTTTACTTACAGAATCCAAAGAGTATAACAGTGATGCAAGCTCAGCCCTGGAAATAGACACCTCTGTACAGTGGGCCTATCAGATTAACAAAATACAAAAATAAACTTTTACTTACAGAATCCAAAGAGTATAACAGTGATGCAAGCTCAGCCCTGGAAATAGACACCTCTGTACAGTGGGCTTATCAGATTAACAAAATAAAAAAATAAACTTTTACTTACAGAATCCAAAGAGTATAACAGTTATGCAACTCATGCAATGTTAAAAAAAGCTTTAAAACATTGACTTATCCAAGTTATCCAGTTCAGCTCTGTGCTAACAATGCCCAACCTTGTAATCTCTCTTAACTATGGTTCTGCACCTTAATAGTTTGATCATGCGTTTCTGTTTGTTCTTAAAAGTATAGCCCCAGAACAGAGAAACTAGAAAAAAAATCAAAAATCTCTCCCTGGGTTGCATCCAGAATAAAACCTTGATGACATATTAAGATTCCTGTGTAGAACATGTACTATAGAAGTTTATATCTACTGTTTCTTACTCTTTACATAGAAGCAATGAACAAAATGAAGAATGTACTATTAAACAATGAAAAAGGCACTTTCTATCCCATCAACAAGTAAACTGTATAAGACATGAGATCATTTGCCCTGAAGCCTACAGAAGCTGAATTCTGACTTCACCTCTTGTATACCCATATCATTAACAAACACAAACTGCAAAGTATTTACAAAAGTATGGGTTTCCATAGTATAAAACTTCCTAGGTAAAATCATTCTTAAATTAAAGATTAGACTTAATAACAGCTATCATACATTTGACAACATTCTTGGAGTCATATTATTCATTGAATATTGAAGACTTTTGTCATGTTTTAGTGGAGCAGTTAGCACTGTCATCTCAAAACAAGAGTTTTTCTGGTTCAGTTCTTGCTGGTGTGCTTTCTTTGTAGAGTTTAAATTCCTCCCGGTGTTTACATGGGCTTTCTCTGGGTAATCTGTTTTTTCCAATATTCCATATTCATGCAATAGGTAGACCTGCAACTCTCTGTGATAATTCTGAAAGGAATTCACTTAGATAGGAGCTAGTGTTGTTAGTGCTATCACTAAAATTCAGGTTTTGCAGTAATGAGTGTTTGACTGAGTTATACCCTTTTCCTGCAGTGAAGAGTGCATCAGTCACCTTGCCTCGCTCCATGCTGGAACAGATGACATGTAAGGTGCAGTAAATGGCCATGAGTGCATTGAAGTCTGCGGAATGTGTGGTCGGCATGTGTAAGGAGACTGTACTTGTTTACAAGATTAATCAGCTGGTCGTGCATGACTTTTTTTTCTAATATCTTGACCAAAGAAAAGAAAAACTATGTCTCAGAAGTTCTGGGAGGAGGAAGTGGAGGAGAGATTGGTGGACAAGCAGCAATACCATTATTAAACCATAGTGAGATAGATGCTGTGATTAAGGAGCAAGAAAGTGACTCAAAGATGAGCTTGACTTAATAGATTCGGCTATCTTTAGAGATTTCTTTAGAGTATTTAGGTTTTGAATTAGAGGTGGTATGCAGAGCATGTTTGGAGTTTGACTACCCACTGGGGATTCTCAAAGTGGTTAAGTGAAATAATTAAGGTACAATAAATTATTATTATTAGCACGATATGGGGAAAGGACCTTATTAGAACAGCAGAACAGTGAACCATCTATACAGAAAGTGGGTGACACCAGAGATAAACAGATCAACTGCTGCATTCATTTCAAGATCAGTATGGATACAGGTAATGCAAAATATATATTTGAAATGTACTGATAGCTAGTTTTGACATGTCTGAATGAGTAGCATATATGTTTCTTGTATTTACTTTGTTGTATTGGAGATGTTAAACTGATAGGCTGTTTTCATTGGCACATATGTTTTGCACATGCCAGCCAGTTTGTTCTCTTTCTTAGTGGGATTGGTAGAAAAAGTCTTGCAAATTATTTTGAATGACACATTTACATTAAATAGACAGGATATCTTAAGGGGGATAAAACTCCCACCTGTTTTTACTACTTGTAAACATAAGCTGCTAAGATTCATTTAGGGCTCCTGATTACTACTGCTCACAAATGTATCCTCTGTAACTGTCAAGCAACTAGCAGTTTCACAAAAGTCCAATGGATACAAAAAGCTCAGAAAGAGTTCCGAACAATTGGCCTCTGTATGCTTTGGAAGGACTAAGACCAGTCATTACTATAGCAATAACCCATGCCTGGGTGTGGGTAATGATGGATTTACCCACGGTTGGTGTGGTTTGGTCACGAGGGCAAAGCCTGAGTGGCCAAACAAAGACAACCATGGGTAAATCCAGCATTACTCACACCCAAAAGTGGGTTATTGCTATTATACAATAACATTATTTAAGAAAAAAAATAATTACTTTTCTTAAATAATGGCATTGTATAATGCCTTCTTGCTGCCCTTCTGCAGCTGTCTTGTATTCTGTGGCAATTCTGATTTATTGCGCATGCGTATGCTTACAGAGTACATCAGAGCTGTGGGCAAAAGCAACGGAGAAAGCAAGATCTCCGTTGCTTTTTACATACTGTCTCACTATGTTAAAGGAGTTTAACATAATGAGACAGCTTTAAAAAAAACAACAGTGCATCTCTGTTGCTTTTTTTAAAGTTGTCTCGCTATGTTAAACCCATTTAATATAGCGAGACACCTTTAGAAAAAGCAACGGAGATAGGAAGATCTCAGTTACTTTTTTTAAAGCTGTCTCGCTATGTTAAACTCATTTAACATAGTGAGACAGGTTGTAAAAAGCAACGGAGATCTTATGCCTCCGCTTCTGTAAAAAAAAAGTTATACTAATGGAAAAAGTCTGGGAGACTGGACCTATTTTCCATTACTATAACTCTGATTTACAACATGCATGCTGACCAATCAGCGTGCACATTTTGGAATATTAATGGGGGGTCATTGTATAATAGGGCATATGCCAGCTGATTTTAGAAGATAATACATAATAGACTTTCCAAGATGAGCAATCACTAAGGGGTCCCATATTAATACTCTCTATTTTCATAAGAGAAGAAACAGTAGAAGAAGGAGGAGAGGTAAAGATTCTTTCTTCTTTCCTGGGGAAGAGTCTGATTCTAAATATAAGACTATTGTAATGGTCAGCAATCAGTGAATCTCTAATAAGTACAGTAGAATAAAGTGCTACTAAAAGTATCCAGGCCTACATTATTGTTTGTTGGTAGTTACAATGTTATTGCGGCTGGTACATGTATGTTCTTGCAATTTAATATTGCAACACAAATCATCTACAGTAGCTTCTGTTAATTTACTTAGGATTTTTGCACTGGTATATGGGGAAGAACCATATGAAGACAGAATTATAACTTTCTTTCTTTTTTGATAAACTAGAATATTAGGAAATTAACAGACCCAAGTCAGGTGATAAAAAATGACTGCTTTTTCTTCTCTTGCTTTTTTTCTTTTTGTTTTTCTTTTTACAAATTATAATCTCAACTCATACTTGTTACTACACTGTGTTTATCATTTGCAGTGGTGTGTTAGGTTCATAATTTATTTTTGCTGTCAAGAAAAATCTGATTTGGACAAAACAGTCCAGTGATTTTTGTCATCTCCTGTTGGCTCTTCAACTCTTCTTCTCCACACAGTCTGACATTGGGCAATTCTGTTACACTTACTAAAATGTTAAGTATCTAGAAATTTATTCACACACTATTCTCTTTTTTCATAGTCATACATAAATCTCAGCAAATAAGGTTCTCAGACAGCTCTTAAACTTTTATATAAATTTGCTATTCATGTTTTCAGGGATGTACAAGACTTTTGTATAAAAAGGAGCAGTAGTCCAGTGCACAACTTAAACTCAAAATATATATATATATATATATATATATATATATATATATATATATATATATATATATATATAAAACTGGTTTGCTTGAAAGGAGTCAAGCTACAATTCTAAAAATAATTTTGGAGACATTCTTACACCATTGGCCACCATGTTTCGTAAATGGGGAAGGCTTAGAGGACAGATAGGTGGCAGGTATGTTTACCTTTAACAGATGCAGGACCAAGTAAGATTAATAAAGCTGCATATCTGCATGTTTGTGATAACTGCTAGTTCAGTGATGAAATCCATGCGGATACAAACAGCCGTGGAGAAAAAGACCAGCGAGCACATGGCCCAAACTGACATGGATTCACAACAGAAATGTTAGGTCAGATTAATGAAACATATTTTCTAGAATGCAAACAAAATAACAGACCAGGAGGAGCTATGGATATAGACTGTCTTGACAGTGATAAGGAATATGACTCGGCCCCATACCATATGTTAATACAAGATAAATAGCTTAGATGAGATTCTGAGAAAGTCACATAGCCAGGCAGTATTCCTGGGTCACTCCTGAAAAAGGACATCTATGTCCAGTGGGCTTAGCTGGTTAATACATAGATAGATGGCAGTGATAGCTAGCTAACTAGCTAGCTAGATAGAGTGATAAAAAGTATCTCACAGTTTTCTGGTAACACATGTTCCACAGGCAGTTGAAATTAATAATAAATTAAATGCATTTCAGAGAAAAGGGATTACAGATATGGGTTAGTGATGTAATCACTTTGTACATGGTGCCATAGAGCAGGTGGCAAGCATACTATGCATATCTGGAGATAAAACAATGAATGCAAGATGGCAGGTATGATTGTTGAGCTGGGAAGAACAACAGGAAGCTATACAGCATTGGAGAAATTGCAGTATTGAGGATTATATATATTTTAAACAGTTGTACCTGGTAAACCCACATTCAAAAATAAGTGATGCTATTAAATAGGCAAGCTTTGTGAGAAGGTACTATTGCCCTAACTTTCTAGCCAAACGGTCTGGTTTCATAAAATCACTAAAATGCCAAGCTACAGCTAGTCACTGGTAGAGGGAGAAAAAGATAAAGATCTCACATCCACACACACATGGGACAAATGGACCACACTCCACACCGAAGTATATCCCCATCTGATCCATAGTGAAGAACTTCTAAAGCAAACTTTCACACACTACTCAAGACTGGTGTGGTATCCTTCAAGGCCCCTGGAGTCAGAGGAAACCCAAACCCAAGGAAAGCCCTTACAAATGCCTGCCTTCTATGAACACCTCCAGGACTGGATCAGATCATCCCAATAAAAAAAAAGACTTTTCCCAGTCTGGTGGACCCCAGCCATTAACAACAAACTTTTATAAGAGAGGCTATTACATGATGAACAAAATCCATAAAGGGAAGTCACCCATCATTATTATTAAAATTAAAAAACACTCCAGCATCAAAATCAACTAAGGCCAATTTTGAAAGAAAATTGCCATGGATTCACAGGAAGGACAATCATTTCATTTTTTTTTGTTGTTAACCTGGTGGAAACCTACAGATATGATATGAATTGAATTAGTCCAAAATGATACAAAAATCACTGAACCCACAGACCCACAGACATGCAGACCAGTGCAAGTGCAAACTTCACCCCCCCCTCTCCCCCCCTAAAACCCAAGGTGAAAGCTGCTCTCTAAAGCTAAAAACACACAGCATCAATGACGATGGTGTAAATGAGGAATTAAACCCGACATAAGGCAGCTGTGTTTATCTCAGCTTACCACAGGATCTGGTCCCACTCCACAAAGGTGGTTTCTCACGGACCCTGGGTATTACCCCCCCCCATGTTTAACAAGTCTCTGTCTGCAAAAGGATGGATCATATCATAATGGAACTAAAGATAAGATATAGGGGACTTGGTAGGACCCGACCCACTCCAGTAACTTGTCAAGGAAAGAGATCATGCCTTTTACTTGAGTTGACTTCTTCTAATAGTCACGGGACAAGGGCTGAGGAGGAGGAAGTCCATTTCTATGATACCAGCTTAAATGTAAACCCATATGTCACAAGATGGGTTGCAAACTGCTTTAAGGACAGAAACCCACAGGGTTAGAGTTGCTGGCCAGTCAGACCACAAGCCGGGTCACCGGGTCACAAGTGGTGGCTCGCCTCGTCCTTCCTTATTGTTGGCATCTACTTCTCCTTTCAGGGTACACAATGGAGAGATTTGGACAGATGCTGACAAAGTTTGCAGATGACTGCAACCAAGCTAGGTGGGAGCATCACACGACACTGATATTCTCCAGAAGGGACTCAAACAAACAGATGGCTGGTGAGCCATGGCCAAGTTAGGTGGCAATCCACTAAGCACAGAAAGTTATCAGGGACCTGGGGGGGACCCAGGAGTGGCCAAGTGGTTAGAAAGACCTTTCTACATTGCCCACCTGATGAATGAAGGGATCACATCCAGATCTAGTGAGGTCATTGGCCATGTCCAACCCGAATTAATGGGACATGCTCCACCTCAAAAATCCAAATCCACCAAACCACTAGAGCAACTAGTGGTTGTAGAATACTGTTTATGTCTAAGAATAATTATTGCTATAAGTGGATACATGTCACACGACTGGCAGTATTCTGTTTCTTTTTCAGGAAAGCGATTAAAGTGACTGCACCTCACACTTCTCATTGCTTCACTATAGGCCCTTCACAAGTGCCTTCAAGAAAGTATATATTACATGGTGTAAAAAAACGTAATGGTAATGACACCAAGGAAGACGATTCTACCGAATATCTATTCTTTAAGTTTCAGTAGGGGAAATTATATACATAAGTTCATTTATTTTTTAGATATGCCAACTGTCATATGTCCAAAGGGGAAGATGAGAAAACATTTTGTTTTTTTGTGTTGACAAAACAATCATAGGAAGTGTGTTATTTTTCAAATTTTTAATGTATAAATGCTTAAGTGATCGACTTTCAGTTGTCTTGCAAATTCTCAAGCTTTAGAAAATTTAACTTGATTATCTAGTTCTTACAAAGCACTTAATTTTAAATTTTGTTAATGGAAAATGATTGAACTACCAATGCTTTACAAAGTCTGCACTGCTGCAAGTCATGTATTTTCTCTCAGAAGGACTTTTCCACAACTACTAACAACTCTGAAAATTCAGGGCAATGTGTGTGAAAACCTGAAGCTATGGATCCAGAAGTGTGAGCTATATATTTTTGTGAGTGGAATTACAGAAAAGCCAGAGAAGTACATTGTTCAGTGTTTCTGCTTATGCCAGACAAGACAGCTATTCATATATTTAACACTTCTAGAAGAATGAAAAGCAACAGACAAAGATTTGCAATGCTTACTACAGCTAGAATGAAAAAATAATTCACCTGATATAGTGTGTCATTCATGGAACAAAGCGGACATAGATTTCTTTCAGTGCCTATTGTGTGTAATTTATTATCCTAATTTCCCACAGGCCATATAATTAAAATATAGTACACATGCTAGTGTGATAAACACCTACAGGATTACATCATAAAGGTAGAAAACTCAAAAGAGAGAATCACATATTCCAGAACAAATAGCGCTATAAGATGGAAAGTGAGGAAATTAAAGAAGTTACCTTACAAAAGCATACAGAAAGTTTTAGTTTTAAGTGCTACTAACTTCTTAGAGAATGAAAGGTCAGGAAGTTATCTTTGAAGTGCTGGAGCAGAATGGCTCAGAAGGTGCTAATATTACTGTTTCTGTTCAAGGAGTAAAGAAGATTCTCAGCATGACATCATAACTAAGCAATAAAATACACAAGATAATTTTTATAATAATTACTGTAAATACCATCAGTTTCAAAAATATGAACAAATTTTGAAATATGGCAGACTTGTTCAAGAAACCTCAGAAATATTGCAGTTTATAAATTGGCCCGAAGTGTGAGTGCGTGTGTGTGCCTTCTGTGGAAGGTTGGGCGCCAGGCTGGCAACTCGACACCGTAAAACTCCACTGCCAATCATGAGTGGACATGTGATCCGCTGTGGCGATCCCCAACTGGGAAAAGCCGAAAGAAGAAGAAGAATACAGTCTAAAAAAAGAAACAAGAACTAATCTGAAAATAAAATATAAGAGAAAGGTGGAGCCTGAGTAACATCACATTTTCTGTAAGAAAACAGATCATGTGTTAACATGTGAAGCAGTAAAGGAAATGTTGGGTTATCTCCTGAACAAAGAGTAGAGATCTTAGCAAGTGTAGCAAAAGTTTTTTTGGTACTTACGTAGTATCGCAATTGGATTTCCGAAGTCCCATAATTCGTCATGTTTGTGTGAAAACAGGTATAATAACCTTAAAAGGGGTGTGTAAACAAGTAAGTGGCACTATGTCACAGCAGATATGAGGCCGCAAGAGGAATAATAGTGAAATTTTGTGCTCCTCCATGTCGCATTTCATGTCTTCTGTGAACTCCACAGTTTCACACTGCTTTAACAAAGCCTGCATTCCTGATTTCAGATCATAACTCTTTGTAATGCATGGGGTTGTATGTATAGTACCACTTAAAAAAAATAATTTTACTGTTTTTTAAAGCCAGTGAAGCATTTACCAAGTGCTGTCTCATACACAACAACTAAATATCCTTACAGAAAAAAAGTCAGGGACTGATGTTTGTAAACCTCTGGAAAGAGAACTAAATAAATAAAGTACTTCAGAGTTAAGAGTGAATTAAAGTGCCTGCTGAGAGATCGGACTGTAACAAGGGTGTGTGACAACTGATCAGATACCTGCAAAAGGACCTTTCAAAATAAGGGAGTCACTTTATCTCAATAAGCCATGTTCCTGACTCCTTGTCTTGTTGGGAATGTGGTGACTTTCATGACTTGTAACATTAACGAGGACTGACAAGCAGCAGTCAGTTGTATAGGTCAGGAAAGAACGCTACCAGGGAAGAGGAATTTTGCCATTATTCCTCTTCCTGTCTGAAAAACAATGTGACACAATACTTCTTAAAAGTTTACATGCCAGAAGAAGTCACATCATTTACTGTGACGAAAAGCACTTTTTGTGGATTAAATTGTGCTGTTTTTATTAGCTTTGTGTCAAGTTTCACTTCATTCTCCAGTCCAGTGCATTGTGGCTTTGTAGGTTAACAGACATGGTTTCTTGGAAACATGACAAATTATGGGACTTTGGAAATCTGGCTGTGATAATATGTAAGTACCATTTTTTTCTTTTCTCTGTTGATTCTCTTGTGTGTTTGTTGACTCCCCCCACAGCAGTAATTTCTAGTAATTCCAATACTTACTTTAGTGAGAATAAATTGCAAAGAGGCCATCATCCAAACAACTGCCAGGGAACGTCTTTAGTTTTAAAGCCTAACCCCTATCATGGTGACTGAAACATATGTTTTCAGACATGAGGTATGTTATGCATCTGCAAGTGATGAAGGCTACCACAAAAATATGCCATGGGAGAGCTAAGTACACATTCCTGACCCATGTGATCATTCTCTATACCTTTTTATCATCACTGGCCCACTGGCTGTATGCTGTGCACCTCTATCTCAACCATGTACAAGGTGCTGCATGCACTACTTGCTTATCTCATCTGTGGTTCATATGCTGCATGCTGCATATCCTTATGTCATCCTTGGCCCATGTGATGCATACTATATACCTTTATCCCATCATTGTCCCAATGCTGCATGCTATATATTATTTTTTGCATCTCTGTCCAATGTGCTGCATATCTTACACATTTATATAATTCACAGCTCATATGCTGTATGCCATATACCTTTATCTCATCATCGTCCCATGTGCTGCTTGCTATATAACCTTATCATCATCCCATATGCTTGATGCTATATACCTTTATTTCATCATCACTCATTATGCTGCATGGTATTTACCTTTACGTCATCATCTCATATGCTATATGTTATTTATCCTTATCTCATCACCATTCCTTTATGTCAGCATTGTCTGAAATGCTGCATGCTGTATATGTTTATTGCATCCTTGTCCAATGTACTGTGTGTACTATACCTTTATGTCATACATAGCTCATGTGCTGTACACCATAAACATTTAACTCGTCCCTGTCCTATGCATGCCATATGCCTTTTTGTTATCTATGGTTCATATGCTGTATGTTATATACATTCATCTCATTATCATCCCATGTGCTATATGCTGTATGCCCTTATGTCATCATTGCCCTGTGTGCTGCATGCTATATATCTATATCTCCTCTTAATCCCATGAGCTGCAGGTTACATACTTTTGCACCAGCACAGTCTGAGCTTGCAATCTGGGCTGAGCCTGCACTTGGAGATGCTGTGATCAGTGCTCTGCCTGGCAAACAAACAAATAAATAAATAAATGAAAAACAAATAATGCCATCAACACCCGGTGTGCTACATGCTATAGACCTTTATTGGTCAAAATTATGTATATCCTACATTTTCATCTCATCCACAGTTCAAGTTCAAGTGCTACTTGCACCTTTATATCTACAAGGTGTCTCAGCATTGCTGTGACTTGAACTGCCCTCCAATGGTTGAGTCAGTGGTGGCCTCTTACTTCTACCCTCCTTTATTGATGTTTACAGTACCCTGATTACTAAGAGATTCTGGATTTTCTGGATGACCATAAGGGATTTATCCTTATGCTGTATATAGCTGGCCTGTCTGTAGCAAAATTATTTAAGCCTGGAAATGTTATTTTTGTTCTTTCTTAGTATAACCTTAGTAAACTGTTGTAACAAATTATGAAGGGGTTTGACAAGGTTTCCAGACTGGTATAAATCTAATATAATTCAATAAGCACTTGTACCCTTTCAAGTTAGTAATTGTTTAGGAGATTGACTGCCCACAGTGTTTTTTGATTTATTCTGCAAGTGCCATACACATTGTACACTCACTTCATAGGCCATATATTCTACTTCAGCAGTACGTTACAAATACATTTGTTTTCCTAAATGTCCATCTCCCAGTGTCCACAACACCTCCTCTGTACTTGCTGCAGCTGCTTTATTTGTTGTGGCCCGAGTGACTAGGCTATCATCCAAGAAAGCTACAATATGTAGCACACTATGTAAAAGACTTTTTATAATCCCCTGAAATATAGCAAGTGCAGACACCACTTCAATATTTAAGAAATTCTGCACAAACATTCCTTTAGGCTTCTTTTCAGATGTTTGATTCTAATTTTTTTAGGACCTGATTGCATAAGGATGCTCGCTCAATGTTTGGTTTGGTCATTTTTCTTTGCTTTCTGCATGATGTAGTAAAATATGTATTGCTGAAGTTTATGATAGCAATAACCCACAGCTGGGTGTGGGTAATGCTAAATTTTCCCATGGTTGTTGTGGTTTTGTGACCAGACAAAGCCAACCTTGGGTAAATCCAGCATTACCCATGTCCAGCCGTGGACATTATTTAAGAAAAAAAGTTAGTCCTTGTATAATGGCGCCATGCTCCTCTTTTGCATTTTCCCTTGGTATCCTGGAGCTTTCCTGATATACTGTGTATCCATGTGGGTCTTTTGTTCCTACTCTTATGCAGTGGATCAATGCTATGTAAAGAAGCAGTGGAGAAATCTGGAGACTTTCAATGTACTGGGGAGATGGAACAGAGAAAATGAAAGGATAATTAGTTACGTTTCTTTAGTTTTGTATAACGCACCTGATTATGATTTTATTTTTCTCTGTCCTGTCTGTTCCTCTCATTTGAAGTGTCTGGGTTTTGCACTTTTTTTTTTTAAATGAAACAAAAGTAAAATTATTGTAGCACATATTAATGGAAGAAAGTCCGGGCGACCAAACTTTTTTGCATTGGTATATGCTTGATTTACAATGGCACTCTGGTTGGGCTGACCAATCAGTGTGCTAGTTTTGGAATGTTACTTGCCAGTCATTGTATAATATTTAATAACTACTCTGAAATCACAGCATCTCAGAGAAACAGCAAGACATTTTTACAGGTTCATAGGATGATACTAGGCTATTCACCTGGAGAACCTTATATAACTAGCCAGGAATTTCACCTACGTTCCCTCAAAGTCAGCACCTGTTTCCCCCTGTCCAGCAGGAACACAAGTGGGATCCCAGGAGTGTATTTTTTGTTTCCCATCCAGTCATCCAGGTTCCTCTTAAAGAGGATAGAGAGGTACTCTGCTTGACATGGAGAGGGAGTCTATTCCACAGATGAGGGAGTCTTTGGGACACAAATCTATCCTTCCAACAAGTTCTATTAATGTCATAGACCAGGTTAAGGCCTTGCATGTGGGTTGCTTGAGTGGAGTTTGTGTTATGGATATGCAGTAACTCCATCAAGGCGGGGTCTGAGATGGCCAACTGCCCTTGCGAGCCATTTAAAAGAATTAATAATTATCCCTTGTGAGACTCAAACCCTGCACCTTGTGTTTGTAAGGCAAACACCTTATTCATTAGGCTACCCTCCCAACCCCTGTTGTATGCCAGACACAGGTCACATTTGAGCAGTCTGTATGAGACTGAGAAGAGGGGCGGGGCTTTTAGCCTATCTGTATAAGATAGATGTTTGAGATCTGGATTTTCTTGGTCAGGAACCTCTGTGATCTCTCCAACTGCTGCATGTGCTTCGCAAGGTACATGCCAAAGGTAGCATTGTACTTGATAATGGGTCTGATAAGGGAGGAGTACAGGGATGTTATGACCTCCTTGTTCCTGAATGAAATACCCTTATTTATGAGGTGGGCCTTGTAGAAAACCTTCCGTACAATAGAGGCAATGTGGTGGTCAAAAGTGAGGTTGCTATCAGCCTGGATGCCTAAGTCCCTCACGACTGATTGCATGCTTAGTACATTGTTATTAATGAGATCATTAGTGGGGATGCCATACATTTCTTGGCATTCAGTTTGAGGCCATAATTCTGGCACCAGTCATTAGTTTGGGTAAGGCCCTCTTGGAGGATGTTCACATCACTAGGGGAATTTAAGACAGCTACCAGCTTGCAGTCATCTGCAAATTTGGTGAGCTACAGACCACTGGTTTTGGCTTGCACCTCAGAAAAATATATCCCAAACAGTAGAGGCCCCAAGACCAGTCCTTGGGGTACACCACTCATTGCGAGTCTACTACTAGAGGTGGCTTCCCCTACTTTGAGTGGGTTCTATCAGTGACCCAGTTAGCTACCCATCTGGTAACATATGGGTTGATGCTAAGCTGAGACAGTTTATCTATTATGCCCAAGTAGGGAATAGTGTCAAAGGCTTTGCCTAGGTTAGGGTAGGTGGTGTGCACCATCTTCCCCTCATCCATAGCATTGGTGAATGTTTTGAAGAAGTCAACCATGTTTAACATGCCGATCTCCCTTTGACAAAACCAAATTGTATGGGGTCAAGCATTTGGAGATTGTCAATATCCTTGTTTATAAGGTCCATGATAATGTGTTCCATGGCCTTGCAGATCAAGCTGGTTAGGCTGATGGGCCTATAATTGCCTGGGTCAATGGACACTCCACCTTTGTGTAGAGGGATGACAGTGGCTGTCCTCCATTCAGCTGGGATGAAGCCAATGCTCAGGCTTTGGTTGAATAGAGTGTCTAATGGAGCTGAGAGCTCATGACTGAGTTCATGTAGGATACAGCCACGGATGTTTTCGGGTCCCATGGAGACTGTATTTTTTGCCTTTGAGAGAGCATTAAGGACCTGCTCCCTGGTGATGAGGGGAATGAGGGGGGGGGGGCAGGTGCTGGGGATGTTCTGGTTTACTGATGGGGGGACAGGGGGTAAAGTTTTCACTTAATCTGTCTGACAGCAGGTTGGCTGTATCTATGGCACTTATGTATGTGGCGTTATTAACCACCAGTTTAGAGCAGATTTGGGTGTTACATTTGAGACTGCGGACATATGTGAAGAAGGCCTTGTGATTGTCCTTAGTGGATGTGGCCAATTGGGACTCAAAGTTTGCCTTAGAGGATTTCACCAGTGATTTTATTTGCTTGTTTAGATTGCTTCCAACTTGGCACCTGATCCTTCTTGGCCCTGAACAGCAATTTTTTCCTTCTTTTATAGAGTTTGGTTATTGCTGCTGTCCACCAGCCAGGTTTACTCTTCCTTGAGGAAGATGATTTGGTCCTGTCAGGTATTGCTGAGTCCATACAGCTATCTTGGTGCTCATATAGTTTTTAGGTGTATGCTTAGACATTAGTGCCAGTTCCAACTGAAGGGACATTGGTTGTGAAGCTGCTTATACCTGCTCTGAGGAGATTGTAGTCAGCTTTGGAAAAATGCTTTTCGTTTGACCCTGGCGGGGGGGGGGGGTCACGGGAGATGGTGACTTCAAAAGTATTCCTTTTATGGTCAAATCTTACCAAGGAGGATAACACTGTAGAAGTGCTACAGTGGCTACTCATGTTGGTTAGGACCAGCTCTAGGATATTTTCACCTCTTGTAGGGGTTTTGACAGGCTGATCCAATGCATTGGCATTGACAATGTCGATGAATTTCTAGGTATTCATGTTAGGGCTAGAATAGGTCTTCCACTCTATGGTTGGGTAGTTAAAATCACCTAGGATCAGGGTAGAGAGTTGAATCTTGATGGATTCAAGTAAGTCCAGATAGGTCGAGTGGGCGTCCTGAGTCATGGTTGGGGGTCTGTAACTAGCTATGATTTGAATAGGTGTTTTGTCAACAGTTAACTGGACTTGGAGTGTCTCCTGTGTGTCATACCATCTGACCAGCCTGGAGGTGTATATGCCTTTGATAAATATTGAAACTCCACCTCCTTTGGCTTTGTAGCCCTCCATTTGAGGTCTGAAAGTATGGTAGGATGAGTAACCTGGTAAGGCTGGGGCATTCTCCAGAGCTTTGAATTACATTTCAGTGACTGCACAAATGTCAGCATCAACCAGGGCAAGGAATGCTTGCAATGAGTGCAGTTTCAGGCTAAGACTCCTAGAGTTTAGCAGCATGACCTTTAAATTTCATTTAGAAGAATTTTTCATGTCGGTAATTTTGTGCTCATGACTTTGCCTACAAAGGGCACTATGGGGGAGGCAAGAGCCTTTGCCAGAAGCCTGAAGCCCAGGGGAGACAGATGAAGTCCATCTCTGTCAGTCATGTCCCCCCAGGCCGTCAGGTACTGTATCCCCTTGGAATGACACCAGAAACTAAGCCAATTCTTAAAGTCAATCATTTTCTGTTTGTACTGAGGCATCATTCTGGGTAATGGTAGGATGCTGCTTAAGGTTAGGGACATACATGACTGGTACACATATTCAGCAAGCTCAATCATGTCTCTCTTCATATAATCAGAGCAGTATGTCACAAGTCATTCACACCAACATGGACTATGACAGAGTCATAACAATACCTATTGTTAAGAGACTTGAGTGCATGTGTGATATGGTGGATTCTAGCACCTGACAAGCAAATTACCATGACTTTCTCCTTGTTTAGCCTGGTAAGGGGCACATCTGTGTGTTTCACAATAGAGTCTCCTATGAATAGTATGTTGGGTTTGTGGCTGGGCCTTAGAGGCTGTGAGACACCGATGTATGTACTATGTGTGATGCTTGGTGCTGTGGTTTGTGATGTGCATATGTGTTTTTGCTTCAGAGATCTCTTTTGTTTAGGTATGTTTTTGTTGAGAACCCCTGGGTATGTAGGAGTGTGTTGTACAGATGTGGGTGGTGTTACAGGTAAGGTGCTCATAATGTTTGTGCAGACAACCTTCTGAGTGCTAGATGTACTGGTTTGGACTAAGACAGCAAGGATTCTAGGTTCTTAATGTAATTGCATCTCTCACATATTGTTTTCCTAGGTGGTAGCAGTAGAGGTATGTCTGTGTACATAAGGCAGTTGCTACACTGTCTCAGGATCCCCATATCAACCAGACTAGTAGGAGAAACCATAGGAAATTGCCTATCCATGGTTATCAGAATCTGTGGAAGAGAGGTCAGGGATAGTAGACTGGGTACTATCTAAGGAGAGTACCTATAGGTGTGAGTAGGGCTGGATAAAATCAATACAGTAGCTGCAGGCAAGGGTCTCGCTTAAATGATAAAAAAGAAACACTGGAAATGACCAATCAACCATTGTCCCTGAGCTCTTAGCTCAACACCCTATGCCAGATGGGTTCCAACCAGTTCACTTACTCCCACTAAGTGCAGGCAGGCCCTGGCCAACACAAGATGTTGTAGCAGGAAACACAGGAATAACACAAACAGATCTGGATACAGCAAAACTTGTAGCCAGACTATGCTAAAGATATTTAAACTCTGCTTAGGTCGATTAAACACAGTAGAACAGGTACACACATAAATATAAAGTAGCAAACAAGAGCAAGTTGATTTAAACAAATTAACCAATTAACCAGTAAAAAACTCAAAACTGAGCCCTGTTCCAGCAGTCTATTATCAGACAAATTCTAACTGCACACTCTTGCCACTAGGATGCAGGGAACCCTCTGCGAAAAAGATGGCCAGGACTACTGCTCAAGTTATACAAACAGAGCTAGATTTAGCAGGACTGAATCATGTCTAGGCTACAGCAAACAAGGTGCACCAATTTCAGAAAGAAACAGTTCAAATAAGCAGGCACAATAAGCCTTCAACCAACAATTCCCAGCTCAGACGGAAAGAATCTACCCTCTCCTTCCACAAGAGTGCAGACCACAAACCTTCTTAATGTAAAATAACTGGCCTGAAGCCCAAGTGGTTAAACCAGAACTAAGACACTTTTAGAATAACAGACACTAAGCCTTCAATCAGCAATTCCCAAGTTAGAAGGATGTAAGCTACATCTCCTGCCACAAGAATGTAGACCACAAACCTTCTTAATATAAAACAAGTGCTTAATCCAAAAGGCTTAGAATCATAATTACAGTTTAATCAGGCTACTAACAAGCAGTAATAAATGCAGCAGAATAAATGCAATTGAGTAATTTTAAGAACAAGCAGCAAAAGCAAAATAAAGTAATAAAGGAAGACAAATCACAAATACAATAAAAGGAGATGAATAAAGTGCAATTTTTTTTTTTATTTATTTTTAGGTTAATTGGGAAGGGATGAAACATGATAATTCAAGGTTGAGAAACTAATGGAGTGGGCCTTCCCAAATGATATATTTCTACTCAGTAGAATAAGCCGATTAGATGGGACTGGGAGGAGTGTCCAAAATGAGATTTATAGTAGGGGCAGGCAACTCAAAAGCTACAAAATTTAAGAACAGAACAAGAACAGATATTTTTAAATAAAAGAGCAATGCTGTTTCTCAGCTCCTCCCACTAATTAACTGATGCTATTCACAGTTTGCAAAGGAATTATTTGGTAACTTTTTTTAACTAACCCTAGCCAAGAACTCTCAAAAGTCCAACAGAATAGAAAACGTAAAACAAAACAAATGTAATACTAGAATAAGATACAAAATAGAAGTGATCAAACCTTAAATAAAGAGCTTGAAATCAAAATTAAATGCAGAGATGAGTGATATTCAGAGCAATGCAGACCACGCAAACACTCCATGTATGTATGTATTTACAGAGCACTCCTTCCATGAACTGGAGTAGGCTCACATCATGAATAGTAAACAAAAATAAATGAATGAATAAAGTATGGGGCATTTCAACAAATTTTCAGTAGCTACAAAATTTAACATAAGGATGGGATTTTCTTGTTTAAATTTATAGTGTATGGTTGTGTGCTGTTTTCCAATACATCTGTAAATGCATCATTATTACTGCCTTTATTAGTTTTGATTTCACACTTATTATACTTCTGCTCGTGTACATTGTTATATGTTATTGCAGTTTTTTTTACTCAGACCTCTTTACAATTTTCTTTGCAGACTCCATTGCTAAAGCAATTTTGAGGAATTTTTCAGAAGTTAAATTAGCTTACGGCAATCACTTTCCTTTGCATCCAGTATCGTTTATTCAATGCATAATCCTTTCTCTTATCACCTATTGTAATGTTTGTCTATAGTTACAGTGCCATGTTAATTTCTGTCAGATCAGTCATGTCATCACAGTTTCAGTGAGTTCCTCAGATGAGTATCAGACCTATACAAGACTATACCATTGTGTTATGTTACTAGCTTTAAACTAGTATTAACACCTTTGACCATACCGTTGTGTTATATTACTAGCTTTAAACTAGTATTAACACCTTTGACTATACAATTTTGCTGTATTACTAGCTTTAAACTAGTGTTAACACCTTTGACAATATCATTGTGCTATATTACTAGCTTTAAACTAATATTAACACCTGTGACTATGCTGTTGTGCTATATTACTAGCATTAAACTAGCATTAACACGTGACTATACCATTGTGCTATATTATTAGCTTTAAACTAGTGTTACCACCCTTGACTACATCATTGTGCTATAGTACTAGCTTTAAACTAATATTAACACCTGTGACTATGCTGTTGTGCTATATTACTAGCATTAAACTAGTATTAACACCTGTGACTATATCATTGTGCTATATTACTAACTTTAAACTAATATTAACACATATGACTATGCTGTTGTGCTATAGTACTAGCATTAAACTAGTATTAACACCTGTGACTATACCATTGTGCTATATTACTAGCTTTAAACTAGGATTAACACCATTGCATCCTTTGGTTTAAGCCTTAGCGATTGTAAGGGCTCATGTAAATGTACCACATTGATTAGCGGTGTGGCCCTTATCAAGATGGCAGGTAGACCTACTTACTCTACTTCCTAGGATTAATGGCTAGGCATTCTGCCAGGTACTACTCTTCTGAGGCTGTAAATGATTTTTACTAATTGCTTCCACTGTGCGTATTTTCCACTTTGATTTGCAGGCTTCATTGATTTATCATTAAACTTTTTGGTTGCATATAAACATATACTTACAGTGATGGCTCTCTTTTCTGTTCATCTGCAATCTCAAGGTAACAAAAATGGTTCCTGTATTTCAGAGTACCCCCATGCCCAGATTTTTAAAGAAAACGTCAGTGCAGCTACAATTCACATTTTCTGTTTTATTTCCCCTTCCTCATTAAAAGTTTGTAGAAAATTCAGTGCCAAAAAGCAGAGGACAGAAAGTGCAACACCTGAATTTGTCAGGGGACCCTTATATAAGACCAAAAGCTTACGTTTATAACAATGATTTCATGGATTTAGTCTCATTCAGTTGGAGTAGGACACTGTGTACTCCTAACATTAGGGTAACCAAATGTGGTTTTCAGGATGCATGACTCAGACACCACTGTTGCATTTTATTTTTCTATTCTGCCTAATGTGTCTCTTACAGATTTAAAATCACATCCACTATAAGCACTTTCATTTATTGCTGGCCTAGTAGACACAGCTTTAAAGGGTTGGCTTCACTAGACCTGAACAGCCTAATGTGGAAATTTTAAGTGCAGTTCCTCTTTTAATTGTATCATTACGCAATATTATATTGCAGGACATTATAAAGTCGGACATTTTTACTAAACATATGGCACACGCACACACACACAGACACACACACATACACACTGTGTAAAGCTGGGATAAACAAGTACATAAAACAGATTAGTATTTAAACTCCTAGCATTTTAAAGAATATACAGATATGCATTTGTTCCATTTTGTTTCTGAAATAAATATAAGCAGGCTCCATTTGAAAAAAAGCACTAAAGAACAAAATTATCATAGTAATTACAAAAATGTGAAAACAAAAGCATCCCAAAGAGAGGCCATGTTTCTTAACAGATTTTATTTATCTCACTTAATTGGTAGACTTCATGTTTCAGGCTATACGTTTTGTGCTCACTATAGCCTTTTGAGCATTTATGTTACACCAGTTAATTGGGACATCGGTACTATAACGACAGGGCACACCAGGATTGTGGTTAGTGTCTGTAAGCTTTTCTTTGTACTATTTCATTATTATTTAAGATTACTTTTTTAATTTTGCTAATTCACCCGTTTCACTTTCTCAGAATGCTTTATTCTTATGTTTTCAGGATAGACATGAAATGTTTCCTTATTTACTGAAGTTATAATGTAGTCTCATAACTATGAGTTTTCACCAATACAGGCTTACCAGATGGCTTCCTTACCAGGTCATAAATATTCTCAAACAACTTACTGTGTATTTAAAGTTCATGAGTGGAGTTCATGTACTATTCATATCCTTTCACTTGTTCATTGTAAATGCTCCAGTGCCATATAACAGGCCCTTTGTGCTTAGAAAATGCCACCGATGTATTTGACTGTGTCTTCCCATATCTTGGTTTCTTGTGTAGCATTGTACTGGTATTCCTTTTTTAAATTTAGTTTGTTCTGTACCTCAGCTGATGCTTTTGTCCTCCTCATTTACTTTATAAAATTAAATACCTCAAGGAAGCAAATAAATGGAAGCAATATTTCTTAAGAAGTACCAAATAATAAATTTATGACTTTAAAGCAACTCATATGAAAAATTGTATTTGCTATTTAGGCATAGTATCATTTTTTTGCATTGAAACTGAACATTAGTGAGATGAATGGGATGGCCGGTAATATAGTCAGCCTTTCTGATACTGAGGTCATAAGGTCATACACAGACAAACTGAGTAGTGGGAAGGAGTTCTTATGCATATGTCAACCAGTGACAGTGAATACTTGTTTTCTGCTTTAATATAAGTAAAGAAGTAACTATTTATTTCCTAGATTTGCATTCATGACACTGCTAGATGCAGATAAATTAATACAACATGCATGCTGCATGTCCACACGTGGTGTATTCAGTATGAGCCCAGGTGAAAGCGCTCAACATAAAATGCATAGCAGAGAGTGTCTCTGTATTGTTTTGGCTTTGTCTGCCTCTTTGTATTTTCAAAACCTGTAAAATATATAAAACAATGGTGAACAAGAGCGAAGCAAAGCAGAGTCTTCTTCAAGATATTTTATTAAAATAAATAAATACACCGGTGAAAATGATTAGCGCTTTCACTCATGTGAGCTTCATCAGATCAATAACATACAGACCATTTAAAAAACATTTAAATACATTTAGTAATCAAGGTGAACCTATCACAAACAGTTACTAATTATTCATTCAAATGAACTGTTGGTACATTTTTAAAAAAGAAATGCATGCATATGCATCAGTAAAAATCAATCTAAAGCGATTAAATGAGTATATATGCATAGATGTATGAAATGGATATATAACCAGATACATAATAAGCATATGCAAACATAAAAAGAAATAAATGTGCAAAACATGCATAAAAAATACATATTAATACATCTGTGAATATATTTGTATATGTATAACAAAATGCTTGTGTTGACTGCTAATTATTTAAAATGTTAAAATATAAAATATTGAGTGTATAACACTTCTGAAACAACTATATAAAGATGTATATATAACAACAGATGTATATACATAAATATAAATGTAAATGTAACATGATCAACACTAATATAACCTAAAGGATGAACATATAAATATTATAATGACATTCAGTGTTTAATATTTCTACCCTATGATTAATACATATACAAATATATTCACAGATGTATTAATATGTATTTTTATGCATGTTTTGCACATTTATTTATTTTTATGTTTGCATATGCTTATTATGTATCTGGTTATATATCCATTTCATACATCTATACATATATATATATATATATATATATATATATATATATATATATATATTTATTTATTTATATAGGCATCACCTCTTTGGTTGAATATTTATGATACTGAATATTTTAATGGCAGAATAAGCTACTGAATAGTCATATGATCACATACTCTGGTATTCCTTAGAACGAGGTCTTGGAAGAGCAATGACTGGGAATTTTCTCTTTCTTCACTGCTGTGCTATCTCAGAGTTGAGCTATGTAAGTAGCAGGTGTGCAGGAGGGCTTGCCTACCTGTAAGAAAAAAAAATATTAAGACTTTCAGTCTTTTTAGTTAGTTTTTGACCATCATTAGTACAGTCATATGTGACATGACATTATATTCCTATAATTAAATACAAATTATATCAGTTATTATACAACCAGTTTTTAGCCCTGAGGTGTTTTCTTGATTTATGGGATTTAGGTATTATTTTACAAATATTGAGATTTTACCACTTATCTTATCGGATCTGTAAAAAAAAAAAAAAAAAAAAAACAGGTAAAAACACAAGGTGTACCTTGACCTTCATTGTATGCATTTTGGATTTTTAAATCATATTTTATATAATGACATGGATATCTATATCTTTCAAGCACAGGAAACCTTTAACACACCTATTATTATACTTCTGGCATTCAACAAAGTCACTTTTTATTTTTTATTTTTTATCTTGCATAGTCCCCCCCCTTTTTTTTTTTTTTTTTTTTAATGTGCAAAGGCTTAAAAAGACGCTCTGGGCATGTAACATCTCCTGCTTAGTACTCCTAATTTTCTAGAAGAGAGTTAACACCCTTTAGCTGCAAAGCTGTCTAAATGGCTGCATATCTCGCTACAGACTGACAGGTATTGCCTCCCCTCTCTGACACTCATGTCCTCAGCCTCAGATTGAACACTAAAACTCTGTCATAGTATCTAGGTGCCATGTAAGGTGATATGGGTTTTTTTTCTATGCACATGTGTTTTTGCTCTTCTTGCTTGAATGTTCAGTGCTGCTACAATATTATAGGTGGAGAACCATCTTAAATTATTCTTTCCAGTGTGACCAAAGACCTGTCATAGTTCTCTTTAATCCTTTTTAGTCCATATCTTCATTGTTGCTATAACTTCCCTTGTTGATGTATATTTCTTTCTCTCCTTAACACCTTGGACACTAACTCTTTCAGTCATATGCAGAATGACAAGTGCTTCCTTCCCAGGCCAACTTGAATATTACTAATAAAGACATTATAATGGCATTGAACAATCATGGCGCCAGGAGTGAGGCCTGTAGCACTCTACTTATAGCGGTTTATACATCCAAATGTAACTGTTTACTGTGATACTTTGTGTCTTGGTGCTTAACCATTTTTTTATAATATGCCATATGCTATGGCCTTCAGATACTCTCTCCTTGCTAAAGTTTAATTAGGTCTCATCTCCTTTGGACCAATCATTGTGGTCAATGGCTGTAGGAAGGCTATTACATTTTGCAAATTCCTCTAGCTGTGTAACTATTTTTGGTGCCCTAATGACTGTTTATGTCTTTTTAAAATTCATTCCATAATTTCCATAATAAGTGAGGAAATACATGCAGGACCACAGTTCCTAGACTCAGACTTGTTCTCACACTCATCTGCAAATTCCCATACAATATCTTTAAGTCTTCTGGAACCATTATCTTCCCACCTGATTGGTTAAAATAATTAACAGTGTTATCAGTTCTTCCCAGTTCTATAAGAAATCTGTGATAAAAAACATCTTACTGTATATTTTGAATCCGTCTGTCTGTGGACTTCATTCAGAACTTTCCCTTTCTCCAAAAGATAGACATTAACTATTTGCATTTCTATACACTTGATTTGCTCTTCCTTGTGTTTTCTTTCATAAACACCTGAGCAGAAATATTTATTTAACAATTCTGAGTTTTCTTTATTTTGTTCTGCTAAGCACGTGCTTTGTGTAACCTTCAAGATCCATGTATTCTTTTTCTTTGTTTTGTTTCTTTAAATATCATTAAAATGTTTTGACTCTCATTTTTTACTAACCGATTATTCATTCCTCTTTATTAGCTTTTTATATTCTACCTGTTTTTGCTGCATATCATGATTCTGGTTTAATTAATACTAATTTATGCCTCTCATTTTCTGATCTCCTTATTTTTCCTAAATCTGTTTCATGCCACATCATTTGAGAGCTACAATCTTTGTTTTCCTTCGTTTTGCATGTTTGTTTCACATAAAGTTGCAATTTTCTTTTGGATCACCATCAGGGTGCGGAGCAGTGGTGCAGCAGTTAGCATTGTCACCTCACAGCAAGAGGTTCTCCAGTTCGATTCTCTGCTGAGATGCCTTCTGTGCAGAGTCTGCATGTCCTCCCTGTGTTTGTGTGAGATTCCTCCAGGTGCTTCAGTTTCCTCCCACATTCTAAATACATGCATCTGGAGCAGTTCTTCCCAGGCCTCCTCTGAAAATGGGTACTGTTCCAGTAAGATTTTAATTGTAAACAAATGTTAAATAAAATAAACCAGGCCATCTTCAATAAGGCAT
Source organism: Protopterus annectens (assembly GCF_019279795.1). NCBI lineage: Eukaryota > Metazoa > Chordata > Ceratodontiformes > Protopteridae > Protopterus > Protopterus annectens. The sequence goes on along the minus strand of NC_056725.1, from coordinate 237,475,911 downwards.
CCATGAATCAGCACTCCATTTTAACAGAGTTTGCTGTCCAGAAGCAAAGAACCCTCAGTATTGTTGATTGGACTCTAAGGGACGATTTCCCAAATGGTTGCAAACAGATTGTTGTTTTGTTCAGAAGTTCAAGTGCCTGCTGTCTGTAGCATACCCCATTAAGGGCATTGGGAGTGATTCCGTTTTATCGTCTGGTTGCAGTTAAAGTGCTCCTGTCAGACTGTCAGAATCCATGAACAATAGTTCTACATCCTTTACAATGCTAAGAATACTTCCCATCTTGTCTGCATATTTTTGCCGCTTGGTGAAGAGTCATACATCGTACAGACTTGCTTTGTTCTCGACTATGATTTTGTATCGCCAATGCAATCTCCATTTCCTCAGTGAACCTTTGTTTGCTTTTGAATTCTGTTAAATGAATCTGCTTTCTAATAAATAGGTATATCTCCTATTTCAACAACCCTGCCCCATCCTTAAATGGTGTGCCAGACTTCTCAACATGTAAATACATGTAATCTGGGTAAAACTAAAAAGTATGGGGGACAAAGCCTAAAATAAGGGGCAGATTTGAAATATTGCTCTTACAAACTTAGAACGTTATTAGAATGAAAGGCTTTGCATTAGCATGCACTTTCTGATGCATATGTAGTCTGAAATTCAAACATGTGTCATTATTTAATGACTTCAGTCCTCAGTGTTTTGCCAACCACAAATTTTATGAGGATCAGACAAAAAATATGAGGCAAAAATCTGGACAGTTGAAAGGCATGGTGTACACTGACATTTATATGTCCTAGTGATGATTTTGAATTCTACACGTTCTGTTGCTGCCATAGTATCACGATTTTGTTCTTCCAAAAGAAGCAGTAGGACAGGGCACTTTTCACTTAGAATGGGATAGAGGGCAGGTAGCATAGTGTTCATATTACAAAATTCCTCCCAAATTTGAAAACAAAACAAAATCTCATACATCTGTAGTTGCCACTGGTTTTGTTAGCTCAACACGGCAAACTGGGAAACAACTAATGCTGGTCTTGGCATTTTGTATGAAGCGCAACAGCTTTCTTAAATGTTGTAATAAAGAGTATACTGAATTACAATTACACAAAGCAAACAAGTCACAGAAGGAAATCACTTACACTGTGGTAGCTGCCTATAATATCAATATAGATATAGCAATGAGAGGAATTTATCTGTACTTAAATAAACTGTGGATTTTATTATATTTTATTATTAACATTATGTTGTCATTCTTTTATTTCACAGTGTGTTGTACAATTTTAGCAATATCAGTATTTCAGTAAAATGCAGAAGGCATGATTCTGCTAAGCTGTTATTAGTGTAGGATCTGGGCTAGATTACCAAATGAGCCACTGTAAGATAACCTACAGCCTGATCACATTGGCTCAACAATACCATTTCCCCCAAAACTGTAGCTTCATCATAAAACAGAAGACTGTTTTTTTCCCCCTCGCTAGACTATTGTTTAACCAAACAATAAACTATGAGGCCATGTTAGCATTCAGAAAAGAAAAAAAAAACTATTTTTTTGCATTCATCTCAGCACTGATGCATGCTTTTGAATTCTTTTAGCAGTAGACACACTTTATATATTTTTGGGTGAGTGTAATTGGTGGAGTTTTCTTCAAAAACTTTTTTCAAATAACTGTCTTTTTTTTTTTAAACAAAACATCTTTATGAAATTATCACATATGACATAGGCAATCATGCATTTATATAAATGAAAACAAACCATATTGACATAACTTTAGTTGCAAACATTATACATCACTTATAATCTATCCCTTACAATCTATCCAGTTACTGTCAGTCAAACATTACATAGGTCATTAAAATCCTGCTTTCTTTTAAACCTCGTTCTTCAAATAACTTACAATTATCAGCATAACATAGTACAAACATCGGATTAAGAGATTCATGGCTACCATTTTGGTAAATGTTGTGCTTCTAACAACAAACAATGTGAAATCAATTGTTTTGTGGGAGTTAATTTAGGCGCACTAAAATGTAACTTGTACAAAGGAATATCTACTGATCGTGTCATCTTACAGCAACAGGCTCTCTGTTTCGATTATTGCCTTGGGTGCCTGCTGTGCAGATTGACTATGTCATTCTCCATGTACTTGCATGTTTTTTTTTACAGGCTTTCTGGTTTCCTCCACATTCCAAAGACATACAGTAGGTGGACTGGACACACTAAATTAGCTGCAAGTGTGAATGTGAGTGCTTGTGTGTGGCATGGAAGGGCAACAACAGCAGGACTAGCCACCCAGGGAGTAGACATTGGCTACAGATGATTGTTGAATTAACATCCTGACTCTGTGTGCAAAAATTGGAAAAAGGGGGTTGTGGATGGATAGATTGATCTTACTATGACAAAACTAATAAAAATAACAAACAAACATGATTATTTTATTTTCAATTTACAAATAATTAGCAGAGTAACAATTGATAATCCGGAATATTGTCTTGGAGATGGGGAAGAGAATACATACCACCACACTGCTATTTTGTTTTAATTAACATTACTTTATTACAGGTCTCCTACTTCAGCCTGGGTTGTGCGGCTTTAAAAGTATCACTACTTTCAGTAAAGTACCTTAGAAGCATAGATGGGAAAGGACGGGAAGATAAAATGTTGAATGCACTAAAACAGCAGTGTCATTGCCTTCAAGCATATTTAAGTCAAAAGCAACTCAGTAACAATCACAGAATTTAGCATAAAAGGAGCAGGACCAGGTATGGGTTGAAGTTCAGCTGATATTGCAAAGGAACATTTAGCAAAGAGAAATAAGAACAGAGTGGTGCTGAGTGGTAGAAGAAGCAAACTAGACATCCGGAACAGAATGCAGTAATGCAACCATCTGCAGGATGAGGAGAGGAGAGAATGAAACAGGAGGCAGAGTATGCATGTTACTAAATGTAAAGATCTGTAAGGATAATAGGAGGGGAGAAGGAAATAGGAGATAGAATGTGGGTGTTACTAAGTGTAAAGATCTGAAGAATGAGGGGAGGGAGAAGAAAATAGTAGGCAGATTGTGGATTTTACTAAATGCAAATATCTGTAAGAGAAGGAGAATGACAGAGGCAGAGTGTGCATATTCCTAGTAGGAAAAGGGACATGCAAGACAAGAACAGACCTACTATTTTGTTAAGAATGATGCTCAATGGGCCTGAGGATATGATACTGAGGAATGACAGAAGGGTAGAAAAAGACTTAGGAGACTAACAGCAATGCAGAAGTTAGAGTTGTTTATTATTTACTCTTCTTGACTAGTTTAGCCCTTCAAAACTGATGGCCTGTTTTCAGAACTGCCCCTAAGATAATATTTGTACAGATTGATGAAGAGGTGCAGATATGGCCAAGACATCAGAGAAATGACAGCAGGCTTTTCAGCAAATACTGTATGATCTTTAACATCCACCTGAGTTATCACCACTTTAAGCAGATAGGACTTCAGTTTAACATCTCATCCAAAGGACTGCACCTCAGGTTTACAGCAGCCCCTCCCCCCTCTCAGTGATGCACTGCAGCATCAGTATTGGAACATGAATCCAAGCACCTGGAGTGGGGATCATACCCACAGCACTCTGACCTTCTCAGCAATTAACTACCATGGTTTGCCATCGAGAACTGAAAAGGGATGAGGTCAGAAACAGGCTATGTTCTTGTAGTCAGTATTCAATGGCCACCATTCACTGAGGAAGCTCTCATGTGACCTAGTAAGATAAACAGCTGATTATATACAACTGCATATCTTCTTCTTCTTCTTTCGGCTTTTCCTGGTTAGGGGTCGCCACAACGGATCACCTGTCTGCTCATGATTGGCAGTGGAGTTTTATGGTGTCGAGTTGCCAGCCCGACACCCCACCTTCCACAGAAGGCACACACAAACACACACACACACACACACACGCACTCACACCTAGTGCCAATTTAGAGTGTCCAATCCACCACGTCTTTGGGATGTGGGAGGAAATCGGAGCACCCGGAGGAAACCCATGCAACCACAGGGAGGACATGCAGACTCCACACAGAAGGCACCCCAGCCAAGGATCGAACTACAGAACCTCTTGCTGTGAGGTGACAACACTAACCGCTGCACCACTGTGGCCGCCCAACAACAAAAGTTGAATAAATAAATAAAAATAAATAGTTTTCCCATGACAGAAACGTCAAGTCTACTGAAGCTGCTGGCTTGAAGGGTGTTTGGGTCAATGCTTGAAACATAACAATGATATCCCACAAGCAACTGGTTCTCTGAGATTTTAATTGAGGCTATGGAAATGTCATTGTGGCCTATGTGAAAACTTGAGATGGTGACCATTTGCATCTTGATCATGCAGAAACGGAGCCTTTTCTGAAAAGCTCTGACAAAAAAAATCTAAGATCATCAGAAGAGACACAGATAAAGGATCTAATCCTTCGAACAGGCCCAAATAGAACATTTTTTTCCACTTGCTTTGATGCATCTGTTTGATAGACTGTTTCTGTGCGGCAGAAATAATGGTGACAGCCAACTGCATATCTACTTGTAAAATAAATGAAGAAAAAACAGGTAATGGCAAAGACTTTGTTAAAAACAAACAAGCATTCTGGCCCACCAGATATTCTTCAGATTCTAAGAAATGAATTCACAATTCATAATGTTCCCTTTATCTGATAGATGTAACTCACTTTTCCTTCTACTCTCTTTCTGCTTGGGCTGTGTGCATTACATCATATAAGTTGCAAACCATTGACGTGAAAATCCAGATGGACCTTTATTTAGCCAATTATTTCAGCACTTTCAGTAATCATTTTTTTTTACAATACCAGTTTTGTGAGAGTCTCTACTTTTGAACTGCATATATTTGTTGGTAATGCTATTTAAAGAACTATGAATAAGCTATCAGTTTAGAAACAAAAACAGTAGGCCTCAGTTGTAGCATTCAAGGTGCTTATTAAACATGAACACCTCCCATTTATACCCTCAGTGTGACATAATTGTGCCTGAAATGGAAGGTTTGTCTGGCTATGTCTGCTCATTGGGGGTGTTTTTGTTTTTAACTAGAACCACATATGCTGGGGCTGTGAAAAATAGGAAATAAATAATTAAAGCTTGTTAGGAAGGAAACATGGCTCTTAAAATACAGTCCACCTCTCATATAATCATAGTGGATTTTGTGAAGACTTTTTTTGAAGCATGTTGAACTGCAGCATAAGACCACTGAGTATTGTGTATTGTGTGTTGTGTATTGTGTATGAGTACTGTGACTCTTTTGCATGATCTGCTGTGCTAACATACACTGACTATTTGGCATGCTGACTTTATCTTACTCCAAAGTTAAACTCTGGCCTCTTGCTGTGTGCGAGGGAGTTATATGTACATGTTAGCACATCACAAAAGAACTTTTGTCTTCATAAACATTCTCTATAGAGTACATTTATTGTGGCACCGTCTAAGGTCACTGAAGCAATCAAGGGCCTGTATCATGCTGTTCATTGCAGACAGCTACACTGGAACCTAGTGTAGTCAGAACTGTTTGCTCATCTGTTTTTCTAAGCATGACAAAAAACAGACAGAAGGAAGCAGTTCAGCAAGCCACATACTTAGACATACTAAATCAAAAAAGCAAGTAAAGATACAAGAAATCTTGTCACACTTGAATAATAAAACAGTAAAGAAATGAGTGAGAGATATTTAACAAAAGTCACTCACAAGATAAAAGCTTGTGAGTGGAAACTTGGTAGCATAGCAGGTCACTTAAGAAATGGTTGCTTGGTTGCTTTTTTTTCACACTGTTCAGCTACCACTGCCTTATTTTCTTTTTTTCTGTTACACATTGCAACAGTTAAGGTTTATAGTATTTTTGAAATATTTAATTACATTACTGTCTCTAAATGAGCTTTTACTGTTTTATCTAGCTGCAATTGAATGTTTCCAGTGATATATTTATTACATAGCACTGTCTTCTCTAATTGTAGTTCTGAGTATTTGTCCAAGGTAGTGACTAAACTCTGTCCTTAATTATCAATGCATTACCCCCAGTAAACAAACGTGGGTTAATAAACAATTTCCAGCAAACCTATGGAAAGGCCACTTTTGAGGTGATCGATATTGTTAATCAGAGATAGGTAAGAAGCATAAAGGCAGCCAGTGTGTTTTGATACTGCTACAAAATTATTTATTTTCAGGATTTAGAATGAAATTATATTTTATACTAACATTCTATGTGCTGCATTCCTTGCAAGGAAGAAGCAGGAATGTTTTTCCTTCTGTACACCAAAAATGTAACTAGCAGATAATGCAAGTTATAATACTGAGTAGCCCCAAGCTAGTTTTAATCATTTATTTTTGCTTGCACAATTATTAAACTTTTATATGGCATTATGAGACATTTCACCAAACTATAGATATGGAACATACGTTTAATGAACCTGTATAAGACGAAAATGTGATTTTTTTTTCAATGCCATTGTGCATCTGATTTGTGACCCCCACCATCAAAAAATGTATTGAATCAAGTGGCTCCTTTTGGCCCAGCCCCCCTCAGCAATATCCAGCTTCTTTCAAGTTTAAAGCTATTTGAGAAAGGTCATATAATGTAATTTGGCATTATTTTATCTGTCTATTAACTTATTGATTTAATTATTTTTCATGGGTAATGGTCCAGTAGTACTTTCACAAAGCTGTGAGGAAATCAAAAGTGAATTTTTGAGAAATCTCATTTGCAATAGATAAAGAGTTAAGAAAGAAATACAAATTCCAGATTTCACTAAGATGTACTGTTTATTTAGGTATTTAAGGGTCTTTACTCTATTAGACATAGTGGAGAAAAGATGAACAAATCTAACATGTTTCGTAAACAATCCATTCATCAACATGATTTTATGGTGAACTTAAAGACCTCCTCATTTCCCATACACTGGGTTCATAGGTTCATAGGTAGGTAATAGGCTATTGGCCCAAGGGCCTACGTAAGCCTAGCCAACAAGGTTGTCTGGCTTACGCCACCCAAGAATGTTATTTTCCTGTGCCACTGTCGAGCAGAGACACAGAAGTGATCCCCGGGGTGTATTTCCTATTTACCATCCACTCATCAAGATTTTTCTTGAAGAGTGCTAATGAAGAACTTTGCTTGACATAGATGGGTAGCCTGTTCCAGAGTATGGGAAGTCTCTAGGACAGGAATCTATCCCCCCAGCATGTCCTGTTTATTATGGTGACAAAGTTTAGGTCCCTAGAGCATCTAGCTCAGAGGGATTGGGATGTAGCATGTCCAACAGCTCTGGGCTTGACATAGCCTAATATCTTAGGCAGAGATCACCTCAGAGTAGGCAATATGCTAAGGAGTAAAGCTGGAGTTTTTTGAGACGGTCAGTGTAGGGCATTTGTTTGAGGCCAGTAATCCTTTTTGTGAGGTACTTCTGTGGCCTTTCCAGCTGCTGCAGATGTCTTGTGAGGTACATTCCAAAAGGGGCATTGTACTCTATAATGGGTCTAATGAGTGTCGAGTAGAGGGGAACAATGACCTCTTTTTTCCTGGATGAGAACCCTTTTATGATGAGGAGTGCCATGTAGAAGGACTTTTTGACTATTGTGGCGATGTGACTGTCAAAGGAGAGACTACTGCCCACCTGGGTCCCAAGGTCTTTTATCACACATTTGGTGTTAAGTAGATTGCTGCCTATGTGGTAGTTCATTGGTACAGAGTTTTTACCAAAGGGGATGACACTGCACTTTTTGGCATTGAGCTTGAGGCCATGGCTCTGACACCAAGCATCTGTCTCAGCTAGGCCCTTCTGTAGGATGTCCACATAATTTCAGGACCTGACTATGGCTCTTAGTTGGCAGTCCTCTGCGAAATTTGTTAGCCAGAGGCCTTCTGTTTTAGTCTGTACTTCAGAGAAGTAGATACCAAACAGGAGAGGTCCCAGGACTGAACCCTGTTGTACTCCACTCGTTACTGGTCTGAAGTTGGATTTGGAGTCTGCAACTTTTACAGTGTGGGTTCTGTCAGTGAGCCATTTGGCAACACATCTTGTGATGTAGGGATTTATACCTAGTTTAGTGAGTTTAGCTATAATTCCAGAATGGGGGATGGTATTGAAAGCCTTGGCGAGGTCAAAATAGGCTGTGCAAACCACCTTACTATCATCTACTGCTTTGGTGACTGCCTCAAAGAAGTCAATCAAGTTCAGGAGGCATGATCTGCCTTTCACAAAGCTGAACTGGGTGGGATCCAGTGTTTGGAGGTTACCAATGTCTTTGTTTATGAGTTCCATGATGATATGTTCCATGGCCTTGCAGACCAGGCTCATCAGGCTAATAGGGCGATAGTTCCTGGGATCAGTGGTGGCTCCTCCTTTGTGGAGTGGGATAACTGTTGCTGTGCGCCATTCAGTGGGCACAAAGCCTGATGCGAGGCTATTATTGAACATGGTGCTTAGGTGTGCAGCCAGTTCGTTCTGAAGTTCATGTAAAATGCAGCCTGGGATGTTGTCCGGTCCCGTAGATGCTGTGTTTTTGGCTTTAGAGAGTACAGCTTTTACCTGCGTTGTTGTGATTACAGGGACTCTGCATTCTTCCTGCATAGATATGGCCCTTTAGGGGGTGAGGCGGGTAAAGTTTGCACTGAACCTATCTGCCAGGATATTGGCAATATCAGTTGGTTCTGTAATTTTCGTGCCATTGTGCTGTAACTCAGAGCAGATGTGGGTGTTGCCATCAAGATTCTTGACATAGCAATAGAATGTTTTGTGGTTGTCCTTAGAGTCAGTGGTGATTTTGTTTTCATAGCTAGCTTTGGAGGATCTTACAAGGGATCTCAGCTTCTTACTGAGGCTGTCCAGGGAGCTCCTCCACTCATGGGATTTTACTCTCTTTTGCAACAGTTTCTTTCTTCTGTTGTACAGTTTGCTTATGGCAGGGGGCCACCACATTGGCTTCCTTTTTTTGGAGGATAGTGTCTTGGTTCTGTTTGGGATAACACGATCCATGCACTCGTGTAAGTGCTTATAGAGTGCATTTGTGTAGGATTCAGCAGTTGTAACTGTATTGTCCATCTGCATGGGTGTCATGAAGTTCACCACTTCTGTCTTAAGAAGCATGAAGTTGGCTTTGGAGAAATCTTTTTACCGTGGTTTCCTTAATGGGGTGTGTGTGTGTGTGTGTGTGTGTGTGTGTGTGTGTGTGGATATCAATGGCGATTAGCTTATGGTCGGATCGGACCAATGAGGAGTTGACTTCAGGTGTGGAACACCAGTCACTCATGTTGGTAATGACTAGGTCTAAGATATTGTTGCCCTGGTGGGGGTGTGGATAAGTTAATCCAGGGAATTGGAGTTTATGAATTCCAGAAAGCGTTGAGCTAAGGAGTTGGTACATGAGTAGTTTTCCCAGTTAATGGTGGGGTAGTTGAAGTCGCCCATTATTAGGGTGTTTAGTTGAACCCTAATATTTTCCAGTACATCAAGAAAAGCGGAGTGGGAATCCTGGGGCATGGTGGGGGATCTATAGCAAGCTACAATTTGGATTGCAGTTTTGCCTAGATTTAATTGCACTTGGATAACCTCGGATGCATTATGCTGAGCAATTAGCCTGGAGGTGTGGATATCCTTAATGAATATGGACACACCTCCGCCTTTGGTGTTTCGGTCCAGGTTACATGGCCAAAAAGTGTGGAATGAGTTATAGCCTGGTAGTGCAGGGATGTTCTCTGGACCCTTGAACCAGGACTCTGTCACTACACAGATATCGATGTTCTCCATTTTAAGGAGTACCTCGAGTGAGTACATTTTGAGATTTAGACTTCTAGCATTAAGTAGAATCACCCTCAGTTTTTGCTTGCCTGTTCCTGTTATGGTGGTGAATTTGTCATTTGAACCTTGCCTGAAAAAGGCACTATAGGGGCAGCAAGAGCCTTAGCCATTATCCAGAATCCCAGGGGTGACAGGTGCAGGCCATCTCTGGCAAAGCATCTTGGTCTGTTGACAATTTCATCCCAAGCAGACAGATACTGGATCCCCTTAGAATGACACCAGAAACTTAGCCAATTGTTGAAGTCAATCATTTTTTTCCTTGTACTGTGGCATCATTTTGGGTGATGGCAGAATGCTACTCAGGGCTAGGGTCATATCTGCCTGGGCTACAAGATCAGAGAGCTCTTCCATGTCTCTTTTTATGTAGTCCAGGGAGGTATGTCTCAGGTCATTCACAACAACATGGACAATGACAGAGTCATATTTGTACTTGTGGAGTGACCTGAGTGTGTGGGTTATGTGGCAGATCCTGGCACCCGACAGACAGCTGACAATAACCTTCACCTTGTTTAACCTGGTGAGTGGGACATCAGTGTGCCTGACTATAGAGTCACCTATGACTAGTGTGTTGGGTACGTTGTTTTGCCTTATTGGCTGTGGTTGAGTGGCACACTGAGTCTGTGGGCTATGCGTCATTTAGATTGTGTTGGGGGATGGAGGTTGCTTGCATTTCTGCTTTGGAGATCTCTGTTGCTTAGACAGATTATTATTGAGAGCCTCTGAAAATTTTTTTTGTTACTATGTGTGGATTTTGGTGGTGTAGATTTGGTGGGACTATGTGATGAGTGTGGTGTGGTGCAAATGTTTACCTTCACCTCTTGACTGTCAAGTTCAGTCTTTGTTGGAGAGAGCCTTACCTCCAGTTTGGCTAGATAAGTGCATCTCTCACAGGTTGTAGTGTTGGGTAGTAGAGGGAGAGGGTTGTCTGTGTACATAAGGCAATTTCTACATTGCCTCAAGATGCCCAGATTCATCAGATAGACATGAGAGAACACTGGGAGCTGACCCTTGGACATGCCTGAATAAAAAACAATTTTCCTCTAGATAAGTGAGGAAAGTGAGTACAAGAGCTGTTTTTCTCTAAGCAAGTAAGAAAAGTAAGTACAAAAACTGTTTTCCTCTAGGTAATGAGGAAGGTTGAGTGCTATAATAATTAGTAGCTTATTTAGTGCTTACAAATTCTGAACAAGTGTTGAGCACAAATAAGCAAATTTAAGTGCTAAAACTAAAAATCTGTATCTGCACTAGATGAGTTACAGGACAGAAACAAGTGCAAATGCAGGCCCTAAAGTCAGAAAGTTGAAAGAGATGGAAAAGATTGCCCAAACGGCCAACAACCACAACTTCTGGGCCATTCTCCCCTTTTAATAGACTAAATCCCCAGGTCAGTAAACCTCATATTATGTTATTAATAAACCTCATAGTATATTATAATAAGAAATGGTCATAACCATGTTAGTGGAACAGTCATTGCTGAAACAAGAAAGTATCATGCTGAACTTCTCAAGGAGTGAGTCATGGTGGTGTACTAATTTCTGCTTCATAACTATACTCATATATCTGTTAGCTGTTTTTAAATGTAATGGAAGGCAGACTGAAGAGGTCATCTGTGAAAACAAACAAGTATGGAGTAGTTTCTGATTCCATTCTGGCAGTTTTAGTTCATGTTGCAGATGTTAGCACATTTACTTGTTTCACTCCAGAAATCTCACATGGCTTAAAAAATGATCTTCTGAAAACTTTCCAGTTTTACTACACACCTTTGTGATTGTTGAAATCCATTTTGTCTGATGACATGCATGTATGGCTTGTAGTATTTACTGCAAGATATTTGATGGTATTTCTCAAGCAAGTCATTAGCAGACCTGCAGAACCTGTGCTTGCATTCCAGTAAATGGTGCATCACCTTCGCAATAGGTTTTACTTAGCAATAATTCCCTTTAGTCTGAGACTAGTGATGTGGCTGTTTTGGGTGAGGGAGCTAGTTAGAAGCAGCAAGCCTAAACTAGAGAAAAGTGATACAACAAGTATCTGCATGTCCTCCCTGCGTTTGTGTGGGTTTTCTCCGGGTAGTCCGGTTTCCTCCCACGATACAAAGACATGTGTCTGGAGCATTTCTTTCTGGGCCTTCACTGAAAATTGGCTTCATTCCAAGTTGGACTTTCCCGGTAAACAAATGTTAAATAAATAAAATAAAATAAATAAATAAATAAAATAAACAAGGGGAGAGTTAGATGGCTGTATAAAAATCTTGGATTTGAGGCACCACTGTTCAGAGATACTTTGTAAAAACAAGAGATGAATACAACACTGAAAGAGTTGTGACAGACTAAGTGCTCAGACCCTGCTTTACAGAAATTTAGGGAGGTAGCTGAGTGGACTCCAGATTCTGAAGGACAGTAGGAGTCTGTATAGTGTGATAAAAGGTTATTGGATAGACAATGGTTAGCTGAAGGAGGGATAGAGTGAGTAGTTAAGCTGGTAGTGCCAAGGTCATACTGACGGCGATGTTTAGCCATGGTGCACAATACTCTTTTTTCAGTCCATATGGGCATAAAACATACATAAATGAATTATGCAGAATTCCTAGTGGTCTTGTATTGTAAAGATGTGGTAGGGTACTGCAAGAGGTGTAAGAAATGCCTAATGGTTGGCAAGGTTGGAGGTAAAGCTAAAACTGCTTTGAACATTTAGCTATTATTGTGGAACTGTTTCAGAATGTGCCCAAGTGAATTAAGCAAACTATGTAGGAGAAAGTGCAAGAGATTTTGGATCTGGAGTAATCTAGGAGTCCATCAGCCCAAGTACCTCACTAGTGGATCTGGTGCCAAAGAAAGATGGCAATACCAGATTCTTTGTAGACAATAGGAAACTAAATTGTTGTCCAGAATTAGATGCTTACCCCATGCAAAGGAGAGATGAAGCCTTAAAAAGTTGGCTGAGGATAATTAACTATTACTGACTGACCTGACAGGTACACTTGACACCAGCAGTGATGTAGAGCTTAGATTTTGATTCCCCTTTTACATTATATGAGTTAATTAAAATGTCCTTTGGAATTAAGAATACCCAGTAACTTTCCTGTGTTTGATAAATCATATTCTAGCAAGAGCTGGAGAGTAAGGTATTACTACTTACCTTGATGATATTGTGATCTACCAACCAGAACTTGAAGAGCATGTTCAACATATTAGGGAGGTTTTGAGCAGACTGAAAAGAGAACAATTAATTATTAAGGCCAATAAGTGCCAGGTAGGAATGGCAAAAGTGCCTTGTCTGGATCAATGTGGATGGTGGTAAGACAAGGCTAGAGTCTGCCAGAGTGGACTCCCTTCATGCATGGCTTACCCCTGCTATTTAGAAGCAGCTAAAGACATTCCTCGTGACAGTGGGATACTATAGGACGTTTGTCCCTCAGTGTAATATAGTAGCCATTAGCATTAGCTTTATAGACCTTACCAGACTTTGCCAGATAGACTAGACCAGGTGAGATTGTCTATGAGCAGCCATTCCAAATTCTTATAGATGCATTGAGTGGACCCTTGCCCCCAGTCCTAACTACAATCAAGAATGTATTGTGCAAGTATATGTGATGTACCACATCATGGTTTGGGGCTATGCTTAGCTACATTTCTTTAAAGGGTGAAGAATACATATTAGCATAGCCCAGCCATACACTTCAACCCAGGGAGGAATTCTATACAGATATAGAAAGAGAGTGTCTGGGCATTGTTTGGGATATACAAAGTTTTCGACCCTACCTGTATGGTGGAATGTTTGCTACAGTCACAGATCACATTCCTTTTAAATGATTGCAGAGGGCTAGGTGTAAGAATGCTAACTTACTCAAAGTAGGGTTGGAGATAGTAATGCCAATACAAATGGGCTATCAACAAAGGGATGCACCCTCATCTCAATTTTCTTTTGTTTGGAGACCTCAAGAAATCTTGCTTGAGATCTAGAAGTGGACAAGGTATAAAATCAGTGTATAATTCTGCCACTGTTTTTTTTTTTTTTTGGTAATTCTGTCACAAACCAGTGATTTGCGCACAAAACATATACAAATATGCAATAGATTTTATTCAGGGATGGGGTATTAGGTCTGTAGAATGTGAACTGTGGATAAGCGATTGAAAAGATGTACGGGACCTGTTCTTGTTTGTACAATGTGTAGACAACTATACCGGGTTTGCAAAAATGGTTATAACTGTGTTCCTCTGGGAAATATAGTAATTACATATCAAATATAAGATGTATCTCTAATATGTAATAATAGATGAAAGAAAATATAACTGTTTTGCTATCTTTAACAATTGAAAACTTGAAAAATGATGTGAGTTTTTCTTAATTCAATGACTGATTTTTTTTTTTAATTTACTTTTCATGTTCACTGTTTAAGTACAAATTATTTTGACATCACTATATAGAAGGATAATGAGATTTTACAATGTAATACTGCTGAAGTGACACCCAGACCCCATGTGCAAAATGGGAAAAGGGGTTGGGGAGGGATGGATTTATTGTAAATCAACTTATTCTTATATTACAATAGTTGTCATCCTTACAACCAGAAAAGAGTCCTTGTAAAGGGCCAGATGGAAAGACTAGCTCATGGCTTTGGATAAAAATGTGTTTAAAGGAATTATTTAAACTGGAAAAAATGTTTTTAGAAAGAACATATCCTCTTTCTATGTTCAGTGAATTACATAATGAACTTATTTTAAAATATAATAATGGTATTATTACCCCAAGTCTGGGAGTAACAGAAAATCGTATTCCTTGGTCTCCACTGAAAATGCACTTTTCCCCAGTCTGACTTTCCTGGTAATCAAATGTCAGTAAGTAAATAAATAAATAAATCAAATTGTACTAATTTTAACAGATGTGACTTTTCAAAGAACATGGTATTAACATTTAGCAACGACTGTCATTTTATTACCTCCAGTATTGGGAATAATTGGTCTTTACTACAGGTAGATTCTTTTATAAGTAATAGGATGGCATATTCCCGATCTTTTACTTTTAAATGGGGAGTAATTTCAAAAATCTTGTGCAGTATAAGAAAAAGTGTTTGCCACACCTAATAAGACGGGTACAGTTAAATGTCAGTCCTGCAATGTATGTAAGTACGTATTAAATAGTGACATCCGTACATGGAGAGTTACAAATTTAAAGGTTATTACAGAGGGTGTGATAAATGCTGCAATGTGTCATACATGCATGAGCTTATATATAGGAAAGCCTGAAAAGACACGTCATGAGTGTATTACAGGATATTTGTATGCCATTAGAAGGGCTTACTTACGAATGCATTGTACAAACATTTAATTGTCTGTGTTGGTTTTAAGCAATTTTTTAGAAGCTTGAGTAAACTGACTTGTTATGGCAGATGAAAACTGATTCCACTACTAAGCCAGGAATAAATGAAAGTGTTTAATTCACTAGTTTATTTAAACTGCATGCAACCAAGCAAAAATTTAAATTTGTTTAAAGTTATATACAAATATTTGTTTTATGTAATTATGATGCTCCTTTGAATATTTAACTGTTTTTTATTATGTCATGTGACTATTGCCTATTTACATTCACTTACCCTCTAAATGTTTAGTTCTGAAGTCTTTCACTAACAGAGACAAAAGTGCTTAACTCTTTAACATCTGTGTAGTGTGGAATGTCATACCTTTCGCAGCCTAAACACGTCTTACATTACAGAGCAATTTCTGAGAATTAAGCTTAGAAAACCTAAACAAATGTAAATATTTTATGAACAAAAAATGTATTAGACACTACAAATAGCAATTTTATCAGTAGGAAGTATTCTTTACAGTGACAATGGTCAGTAGATTTATAGTCTTCACATAAATACTATAGCATATTATAACACACACAAACCCATAATTATATTTTTGCTACTGTTTCACAAACTGTCATATCCTGCAAACTGTACAACCTAGACATATATTGTTAGAACATTTTTGTTAACCAGACATAAGCTTTCACATGGCAACAAGAAATTCCTCTAGGAGTGCATGTTTATTGAGATATTTACAGAAATATGAAACACATGCTTAATTTTATAATTATCAATATAAATAACACTAGACATTGCTCAAGATGTGCAACTTACAGTGCAATTCCCAAACAGAGTTTTCTTCAACAACATGTGAGGTTTCACCTGATGTCATGCAACAGTTTGTAAGTCATTTGTTTTTGAAGTATTAAGTATATATGGAAATATTTATTTTCATAATGACTAACAAACAACTAGCACTGTCCCAGGTACAGTGTGATATAAATGGATATGGATAATGAATTTCCTGTCTACCACCATGGCATATCATACAGATACCCCTTGATATCATGTAGGTATGAAAACACGAGCATAAATGTGAAAATATGAATAATAAGTGACAAGCAGCGAATAATTTCTCTGCAAAAGAACATTCTAGATTAACAACCTTGGTGTCATTGTGTTAAAAACTCCTTACACTTTCTAATAATGATTATTATTAGCTGGTAAGTCAATTAGTTAAAGAAGCCAGACCTAAAAAAGGTATGGATGCCATAAGAGCTGTGAACTGAAGATGTACAAAAAAACTGCTATAGGCTTGAAATATGAATTCTGTTAATATAATCCTGTGGTTTTGTGCGTGTGGAATTTTGTTACAACATATTTTTGGATTCTTGATTTGTTGTTTACTGCTTTTTGAAATTTTCCTTAATTATATTAGAATTAGATGTTACTGTATAACCTGGTTTGGTACATAATAAGTAATAATTATTATTAATCTCAAAACTGGATTTAACTTGGTTTGTACATTACCTAGAGATAAATTGTGCAACATTAGTAATTCAAGCAATTCAAAATTATCTGTCTGCATATACCTTATAACAACTGAGAAAGATTGCCCCACTTGTTTTCCCTTTTGTGACCCCAGTATAGGTGCATTTCTAGTTTCAACATGTTGTTTCATGACTGCCTGAGTATGTCTTTCTGAAATTTTGATAGCGTCACCTATGTGAATATCACAGTAATTAATATAAATATGTGCAAACTATTGAAATTCATACATCATACTTCAGGCCTTTTGAATGGCCTCCATACTGTTAGTGTTAATTAAAAATGTTTATCCACCTCATATAACTTACCAGTGATAGAAACCAGCAGTCTATTTTATTGTGCCATAGGCAGCATAAAGATGAGAGTGAATGGACTCCAGTTAGAGTAATACAGTTTAAATTCTGAGGCTTTATCATTAGTGCTTCATAACATTTTGGAATATTTTACAACTCCGAGATCATGGAATCTGCAACATAGCAATACAGTTCTCTGCATCAGGTCTAAAACTCATAGTGTTTATTTAAAATTCTGGTGAGACTTTAAATGTTTTATATTTATTTGCATACTGTAAACCATACATAGCAGTAGTAGTAATAACAACGATTATCATGACATCTGTCAAGACTTTCCTTTTAAATCAGTCACGTATGTCATTTTACAGTGAACTGCTTTTACATGCAACAATTATCTTTATGGGAAATGATTACATGTGTAGATTTTCTAGTGTCATCACTGCAAAGACAAAGACTGTATAAAACACGGGAACAACAAAATTGGTTCATTTTCTTCACTAAATGCAATATAAATATAGACTAACAGATCACAACACTGGCAATGAGTGAGAGGTGGGATAAGATAGACACATTTTAAGTATTTCAAGGAAGCATATGTATATAAACGTGTGTGTGTGTGTGTGTGTGTGTGTGTGTGTGTGTGTGTGTGTGTGTGTGTGTGTGTGTGTATATACACACACATATATACAATATCTCAGAAAAAAGATGAGAAAAAGAAAAAAATGGTCTGAATATGTAAGATGAACTGTTTATGAGAGATACAAGGAAGTACTTATTTCACTGAAAGTATACCAAATAATTGGAAAAGACTACTTGATGAGGTGGTGGGTTAGATACATATGATGTTTCAAAAATTTCTGACACAGAAGAGAATTCTTAAAAGGATGAAGAAAGTAAAGGTTAAATTGTATCTGCAGCTATTTCAACAGGCAGAGAAGCATGCTGCTTATGTGAAGTAAGCAGTTAATGTCTACCATTAGAATCTATGTTACTATGGATAGAGGGGACCCTTCAAATAAGTTCCTGTAGTCCTCTGTACAGTGGAGATTATCCAATTTACTTGCCATTCAGTGTACCAATGGGATTTATGACACAGGTAATTGTGAGGGAGAGTTTAATCAGTAAAGATGAATGAAAACAAAATGTCACATCCCAGTGTGTGAAAGACTGCATGAAGAGACACATGTCTGGCTGGGTGTCAGGTCCTCACATGGGTTTAGAGGAAAACATAAAACATCTTAAGACAGAGATACAGAAGGAAATTACTGATGACATAACTAGAAAAGAGTGAGGTGTACAAACAGTTATTCTGTTACACTCTTTGAATGAGACAAAGGGAAGGACCAGACTTATTCAGGCTAGTATGCAAAGCTTTTGAGATGGTAAGAAAGGAAGCGGATAAGTACAAAATGAACTGGGTGCTTTGTTATACTCTTGGCCTCACTTCAGTAAGATATTTTGGAAGGGGATATTTTGGGAACAAAAGGTACTGCAGGAATTAGATACTGAGTCTGAGACAGTAAGTACCTATTCTGTCATGGATGCTAGGGAACAGCTGTGGCCAGTAGCAGATTGCTTATGCGTTTTCACAATAAAAGGGCAAAATCTGGGAATGTTTGCAGAAAATACTGTATGCTAATCGCATTACATATGACCTGAATAGCTGTGAGCTACTGATAAAGATCTTCAGGTTAGGATAGCATCAAAAAGAGAGACACAATTCAGTAATGCATCAAAAACAGACATAAGACAATTCATAGGTTGTGTGGAAGGAAAAGGGAAGACATTACTGGTGACACAGGATCTCCTGCTTATCCAGAAAGGAGTGCCTCTGTTACATTACATCAAGCAGTCCTTATCTCCTGTCAAAATTTTATTTCAATGCTCCTTTTTAATATCTGGCAGTGGATCTACTCTTCTTCCACTTAGATGGTACACATTTCTGGTTAGTCTTAATCTGCTTGTGTTAAATATTATAGCAAACAGTAGAGTTACTCGTGTCTATAGAATAAGATAAAGTAGAGCATGCATTGTGGATAAGAAATTGGGGCCATGCAGCTCCCTAATGATAGAACTGCTCAGGATGGAAATTTACAAAAGATGTAAGGGACAAAGCCCTCTTTCTTACTGCTTTGTGAATTCCGAACAACATTGTATATATGAGAATGCCCGTATTTGTTATATTTATAACCGTGTACATAAATCATTATGCACATCTGCTTTATCTGTTACATACTATGGAATAACCAAGCTGTTAGTTACACAATACCGGTTGTTCAAGATGTTTAATGTAACACCTTAGACTGTTATTAATTTAGTCGTGCTATCTTTGATGGGGAATTGCCTGAAAAGTATCCTTGGGCCAGTGTGCTTTTCAGGAACCAACTAAATAAATAAATACACCACTGTCTCACTTTTTCACAGCTATGCTTGAATGACACACTCTTCTGCTATACAAACTAACCATCCCAGTATAAGATTACTAACTGGAGGGCCCCTCCATCTAGACATAGCTAACCCTCTCCCCAATATGTCCTTATTAACATATCTTTAATAAATTGGGGACTCAGTATTTCCACCTTTATTTCTAAAATGTGGAATAAGTTACCACCAGAGATTACCATTTAAACCCCTTCTGGCAGATAATGTCATGAATGTGATAACCTTTTTCATAAATGAAACTAAGTGAAATGGCTGAAAATACAACTTTAAAAGCTACATTGATTTGTTGACTCTCCAGACTCCACTGCAGGCCAAGTCCCTCCTTGTTCCTTACTTAGAAAAATTCAAGTCTGTGCTGATTTTTTTGTAAAGCACATATCTTCCTTCAGAGAATGCTGTTTCATTAGTGGAAATGAAATTCACTGCATAACACTACTAACTTTTCACTTTCCTAAACTCAGTAAATGTGCATTGTGTAAGGATTTTGATAGATGTGAAAAGTATTCTCAATGCATAAATAGTGTTCTAACAAAAGTGAGTCATAGAAAGAAGACAATTGATTAAACAGTAAGTGGTTCCAAGATTAAGGTATGCAATATAATATTTGGTACAACACATCCCTGACATCTTTTATGGAGTAGTGTAATAAGAAGGGGAAGTCAGTTTCAGTGGCTCAACAGGTAGAAAGCACAATTGCCTTTGGTGCTGGAAGACCAGAAAGCTGTGGGCTCTATTTCTCCTCCAGATGATTGGATTTTTGACACTGCAGTACAGCATTTGGAGAGTGCTACCCCACTGTGTGTGTCATCTTTCAGAAGAGACATTAAACTGAGAGACCATCTATTTAAGTTTGTCATAGTTAAGGTGGCTGTAAAGGATCTCACAGCACCTTCTGAAAAGAGTAGGGGAAGTTGCCACAGTGCCCTGGCCAAACCTCCCAAGTAATATTAATGCCACCTTAGGTCTCCGCTGAAAAGAGGCAACAAACTTAGTGGGACTAACTTGGTCAACAACGGATAAATTAATAAAATAATAAAGTATTTTTTTTTTTTTTGCTGTTGGGGTGGTTGGTATAGAGGAGAGGTGAGGGTGGTTGGTATAGAGGAGAGGTGAGGCAGGGTAACCGTAGGCTTAGATTTAGTTGGAAAACTATGAAGTTATATAAAGAGGAATGGAAAAATCTCCCAGATCTTAAATTATTATGGGTGGATGGACAAATCAAATTTGTTTCTCAGAAATTATAAAAGTAGGTGAACTGAACTAAATAAAAGAAACCTTAACATTCCTATGATAAATTGAGATTTTTTTTTAGTTTTAAGTTATAAAAAAGAAACACATACTAGTAAAATTTGAGCAGGAATGAGAACTGTATTATATAACAGTTCATATCATTCTTAGCCCAAAATTATTTGCACATTTCTTAAGCTTATGGGCATTTTTTTGTTAAGAAAGGTATTGTTTGAAAAAGATTACATGTGGTTTACTGTAGTTTGTCAGGCTTAATGTCTTTGCTATAAATCTGATACTGTTTTTTCATTAGAAAGATAGAAAAAGCTTAATTTAACAATGAAAACTATTGTGCTCGGATGAAACTGGATTACTAAAAGATTTGTTTCAGAAAGTTGCCTGATCCTAAAAAAATTAAAGCAAGTCTGTAGTCTAGGAATAAATTTGATATGTGCTTGAATCATTAAAGATAGAACAGACTGAAGGCTTAAGTGCTTTTAGAACTGTATCTTATTCAGATCATTCCTCACAGCTCTTGGTTCATAAGTACAGTTCTCATATTGCTCGCCTTCTCTGTGGGATCTGCTGGTCATCCCTGTTTCCATGTATACTTTGCTGGGTGGTTCATCTTTCGCAAAGATCCCAAAAACATTGTATAGGCAAAGTGGGATTCTTCCAATTTGCCTGTAGATGTGTTTTCCCTGTGTGTGTGTGTGTGTGTGTGTGTGTGTGTGTGTGTGTGTGTGTGTGTGTGTGTGTGTGTGTGTGTATGTGTGTGCATGTTTGTATATGTCTTCCAGGATGGACTTGTGTCCTATCCAGGAATCCAAAATTAGTTTCTCTGTCTTGCAGCCATTCAGAACCTTGTTAGGTTCTTAAGCCCAGAGTGTCCTGAATTGGATAAAACAAGTATTAGAGAATGAATGAGCTGAATGACATCCTCAGAACATCATGCAAGCTGATATTTTCCATCTGTAGTGTGAAGGGGTCTGTTGTGTCCATCTAGTTTAAGACTTTTTTTTTAATGTTTTACTGCAATTTATTAAAGCCAGTGAATGAAAGCACAACACTGCATGTCATAAATATCTATGAGATAAAATTCTAAAACATATGTTGCTGGATCATACAATTCTGAAACAGCAAACCTTACAATGTGTGCACATTTCAGGGCCATCACAGGATGGTATGATATCATGAGCGTATAACATGAAATCCTTTTTCTCCCTCTATAATTTACAGTGCACTAGTTTAACATGGCAAAACAGACCTTGACTGGAAATATAATTATGTAAACTCAGTTTCTACATAACGCAAATGATTTTAAGTGGAAACAGCAGCATGAAGTATTGGGAGGTGGTATATTGCAATCTATAAGCATGCTGAAAACACATCTCAGTATTCAACATGATGCATATCACAAATAATGAAGACTCTCCCCAATATATATATATATATATATATATATATTAGGTGTAACCCCTTCCATCTTTCTTCCAATAACTAAATAATCTAATTGTAAGGTAATTGCAACTTAGAGAAGGAGCAGGCTGTGTTTTCTGCTCCAGTAATTTGTCACTGTACAATCATCTGGTCCTAGATGAAACTATTATATTAGGCCATCTGTTTGTTCTTATAGTTGTCTTTGTACAATTATTGATTTTTTGCATTTGTCACTAAATATGTGAGTGTGTATGTGGCTAGATCACTTTCCTTACATCCCTGTTATACCTGCCTGTTCCCTACCTAATTATTTACATATTCTCCATCCTCAGTTATTAGGTGATCTCTTTTATTTTACTTTTTCCATTCAAATTTATCATTATCAAATCTTACTGTCACCGAAATAACCTTATAACTATTCCAAACCTTCCATAAACTTAAATGCATATTCCATCCATTAACCTTGTTAATGCATAATTAACCATGTATCACCCACTCACAAACTATTCCATTCTTTTCTCGAATAAGGTGGAATGTGTATACCCAAAATACTTGTTTGAATAGAAGAGAATAACCAACATAGTTTGCCCTCTGTATGTATTTACTGTACCTATTATTTATATATCTTTGGTCAGTTTTGTGTGTGTGTGTGTGTGTGTGTGTGTGTGTGTGTGTGTGTGTGTGTGTGTTTAATATATATATATATATATATATATATATAAGTATATCAGCATTGTAATCTCTGTTGAAAATGAATATATCTGCAATGTAATTTCTATACTAAATTAGGTAATCTCAAGTGTTTCTGAAACAGTACACAATTGTACCTTGTATTTATGTCTAAGAAAAAAATGTTAATAGTAATCTTAACCCATTTTATGAAATGGAGCTTTTCTCACTGGGACTCCATTGAAAAAGGACAAATTTCTGCCTAGTGGAATATTCTGGGTAACAAATGCAATAAATAAATACATAAATAAATAAATGTGTATATGAGTTGTTGTTTGTGTGGGACTAGGGCATGTGTGAACGTTTATCGTTCAGTCTTTAACTAAAGCTAGTATGCATGGGATAATAAATCCTGGGCATATACACAATATAACATTACATTCCAAACATATGTCAGCAGAATTTCAATGCATGTAACCTCTTGTACTTGAGATATCTTACAGTGGCAAACACACATGGACACAGGTGCACAAAAGACATGTCCTCTTGTGTATATATACACTATACTGTCTGTTAGTGTCATGCAAGAAGTTTCCTGTTGTTATTTATATTTCCTATCTTATTAGTTGCCCAGTGCATAGTAAATGGAATGCAGGTTTTCTCCTCTATAATGGAGCCATATGAATAAAATAAGACAGAGTCCCCTATGTGGGAATACAAGGCAAGCTTTTGTGCAGATTTGTTACTTATGACAACTCTGGCATCTATTGAATAGTAGCATGGAAAGGGATTCAATAATTATCAAAAAATAAACGTAGCCCTAGAAAACTCATACTCTGTTTCTTGGATATCCTTTCCTTCACTAAGTGAAAACAGACATACACATTAGGTAGTAAGAAATGAATGATATTAGATTAACACAAAGAGATACCCTAAATTTTAACTTTTAAATTATGACAAGGTAACCAGAGGAACGGAAGAAAGGTTATAAGATGACAGAAAACTTGGTCTGCATTTGTAGGCAAAAGTCTCATTATTAAATAAGAGATGGTGTCTGGCATGTTTGGATGGAATACATCATTTACATCTACCAAAAAGTGTTAAAGGTCTGTGATAGGATGCTGAGACAGACATTATGGCAAAACGGGAGGGCATGGATATGGTTAGCTCTGCAGAAACAAGGGAGGAAAGTGGGAACACACAATCTAAGCAGTCTCACTAGAGAGCTCAATTCAGTGCCTCCTGTAACCTAATCTACAGAAGTAGGGGGGGGGGTTAGATAAATGTTGAAATATTTTAATGGGATGGAGTAAATGGGGTAAAATATGGGATGGATGAAACATGTAATGATTGTAACTTTAAAAGAGAGGTGTTGAGGTGCTAGTTCAAATAGGAGACGTAGGGGTACTCTGCAGAGATTGAACTTTAAATGTTCACTGCTCTATATGATTTCAGATGTTGCATTAGTACTTATGGTCCCTTAATGTACAGCATTGGGAAGGAAGTAAATCTGGCATTCAACACATTTATATAATCAGGTCTGGGCTACAACTACTAGGTTAATGAGCTCATCTGTGAGTATCAGTTTCCCTGAGGGGGAGAATTTAGATTAAGAAAATTAGGAGAGATCTTGGTTCTGGCACTGATGCACTTAAACACTGAAAAAAGGAAATATGAAGGGGATCAGAAATGAATCAGGTATTAGAAAAAGTAACAGTCAAACACTTGGAGATATGGGGTATATGTACATTCTGTGCAGTTATAAGTAGAGATTATTAAAATGGAAGGAGTAAGATGAAAGTAGGTTAGAAATGTAAGCTTCAGGAGCAGATAAGGAGAACGCATGCAGGAGTCACCTGAAGAATGGCACTTTGGATCCAGTAACAATATTGTGGTACAATTAATTGGCAAACTAAAAGTATTTGTTTGCTCACCTACAAAACTGACATCAAACTACAATGTGATGAGGGTCTTTTCTGAAGAAACTATGGCGGGACACAAGGTAACTTATCCCATATACTATGCCCCAGACATGTGAACATTTGGCAACAAGTGAAATTATAGAAAACGAAAGAGTATTTGGTGTTAAGTAACAGCCGATAAACTCCCTAGGAGAGATATACACCTTGCAATTTGTTTTATGTTACTGAGGGTGAAACACATTTCCAAAAACTGGAAACCAGACAGTCTTCCAAAAGCAGAAACATAAGACCAAGAATGTATAAGAAAGATACAGATGGAAATTTGGTTTGGGAAAAGAACAAGAACAGGACTAAGATATCATGCATATGCAGTCAAGTGAAAAGATGCAGAATAGTCTGCAATAAGTAAAATAAATATAACAGTGTCCCAATGAGATACAGAAGAAGTTGGAAAGGCCAACCCTTGCATTATAGTGAAAAGGCTGTATTTTGAAATGTTTATTTATTTACTTAAGTTTGTTTACATGGTAGTCCACTCATCACAATAGAAGATTCGCAAGTACAGCTGGGCAGAAGAAATTCACTATTAATAAATAAATAAATAAACAACAGAACTTGTTCACAGAGAGTAATCACAGGGTGCAACAGATAGTTGAAACAATAAGACAATATGCTGTCGGATGTGAGTTCTACCTGGTTATAAGTACTTGTCTGAATAGTAGGGTAATATCAAAACTTTGATATGTTATAAAGTGAAATAATTTATACTGTTACTATGATATTGTAAAAACTGATTTAAAGAAAGGATAATTTGTTTTGCTATCACCATGAAGTTCCTTTCATGATGTCATCTCACATGTGCTGAGATCCAAAACAGTTAAGAACATGCCTGCTTCTGTCAGCTTTCAGTGAGCAAATGTGGCTTGTCCTACCCTAAATATAAGACCTGTTTGTAGCAGCGTGCAGTTTCCATGGGGTGTAATCACAGCTGTGGGCAGCTATTCCACCCCTAAGGAATCAAGATGGCCTCGGGCTGTTTTTTTTTTCCCTTCCTTACGTCTCTCCTGCTTATTGAACCAGGGTCATGGAAAACATTGAGAGATACCCTGCTCACATATTATCAAACCTATTCCAACTTAGTAAGAATAGTAACATACTTCAGGCATTTTCATTTCTCGGTGCCTACATCCTCATGCCTTCTCCGGTAAGTTTCAGGTTCACTCACTGTGTGCTGTATAGTAATAACCCATCTGTTTATTCTCTTTATCTTTGCTTAAGGTGAGGATTATATTTTTCTTTTTCATTCCCTTCCAGGACTGATGACAATCTTTCTGTACATCTAATAATACTATGTGAAACGCCCTCTAAACAACAGTAATAATGCTGTAGTTGAGTATAACAGCTCACATATTACATCAGTGATATTAATTAATCACCTCTGTCAGAGGTTTTCTTTTAAGCAACACATGACTTACTGTAGCCTCTTATTTTACAGCACTATGAGTCTTATGTATGTGATTTTCCTTATTTATATCTATTCTGCCTACAGGACTTTTCTAAGCTTTAAGTAAAATAGATATATTTTGGGAATGTAACACTTGCATGCAGCTGAAAACACCAAAAGTGTGATAAGAGAACTTGGGACACAGGTGGACAGTAGTCTCTCCTTTGATAATCACATCCCCACAGTAGTCAGGAAATCCTTTTACGTGGCACACCTCATCACAAAAGGGTTCTTCTCTAGAAAAAAAGAGGTCATTGTTCCTCTCTACTCATCCCTCATCAGACCCATTATAGAGTACAATGCCCCGTTTGGCATGTACCTCGTAAGACACCTACAACAACTAGAAAGGCCACAGAAACACCTCACTAAGAGGATTACTGGCCTCAAACAGATGCCCTACACAGACCGTATCAAAAAACTCCAACTCTACTCTGTCGCTTATCACCTCCTCAGAGGTGACCTCAACCTAACATACAAAGCCATGTCAAACCCAGATCTGTTGGACATGCTACACTTCAAGAAACCCCAATCCCTCCAAGCCACATGCTCCAGGGAAAGTAAACCTTGCCACCACAATAAACAGAATATGACAAACACCATAAAACGCCAATGGCCAGCAAGGTAGTTCCAAAGCTTTATTCCATTGCAAAAAGGACATAAAAATGCCCAAAACAGCACTTATATTGTAATTCAAACTGGTTTCAGCCTCAAGCCTTCATCAGTGAAGTTAATAAACTGAGCCACAAGTGTATAAAGCACTCATTATATATCTAAACACATAGAGATTCCACCAATCATATTAAATATTGTGGTGCTGATTACAGCAAAACAAATCTATCATTTCCCTATCGATGGGGCTTGGATATTCAATGCTATGTGACCATGGAGCAGCAGATCACATAAATTAAGAATCATAACAACATTATAATGTATAAAACTGTTTCTCACCTTGATATATTAACATATATAACCATATATAGACACACATACAGATATATATGTGTGTACAAGATATGCACATATGTATGATGAACATCTATAATAATGTTGATGATGAAAATCTCAGAACAAACCCCCACATATAAACAAGACAAAGCCTATAGTAGACAAATATATTGTGTGGTATAGAGTATTTTATGAATAACACATTCACACATATTATCCATGATATCTAACCTTGTAGCTATAGGAAAACTACCAACCACAATATGTATAGTATAATGGTTATATAGGTGAAGTGTAAATATCCTATAAAAATGTATGGACATCATCCATGAGCCATCAGTGTTGTATACCAATAGGACAACAACCTAAGTGAATTATAATTCATAGATGGTCATTAAGACCTGGAGAAAATAAGGCCCCCAAGTGGATGATCCAATATTTTTCCTTAAACGTAAGTGTATTTTCCCAACCTTGTTGGTGACTTCTGTCCCCCACTATTCGATTGATGATAGTAAACATAAAGTTGGCTGAAGGATGTTTAAGTGTGTGTTGATACAAGGCATTAGTAGTTTTTTTATTTTTAATATTATTTCTATGTTCACCAATCCTAATTCTTAATGACCGTGAGGTTTTACCTACATAAAATGATGAACAATGACATGTGGCTAGGTAAATTACCCAGCTACTAGAACAGTTTCCAAAAATTCTTAAATCATACACTTTGCTTGTATTGGCACTGCTAAATTGTTTGGTTTTATTAACCTGATTACAGGATATGCAGTGCCCGCAAGGAAATGTACCCACCAATTCATTACCACTGATAGTCAACTGTTTATATTTGGCTCCCCCACTATCATGATGTTTGTAATGTGAGAAAAGAGAACCCGATGTTCTACCCCTTCTATAGGAGAACTGACATCAGTCACCCAATGTTTGTCTAAGATATTCATTGGCTCGTAAAATATTCCAATTGTTATCCATGATATTCCGGATGATCTGATGGTTTCTTCCATATGTTGTCACAAATCTCAAGGCAGTTATATTCCAACAACTCAGTTCTAGGTTGTCGGTCTGAACATGTTTTAGCAGATATGATATCAAATGAATGATATCCTCTATCTAAGAAACGTTTCGTTAGATCGTTACTGGCATCCTCGTAATCCTCCAAAGAAGAGCTGATACATTTCATCCGAAGAAATTGGGATTTGGGGATATTGCGGACGGTGTGGTGTGGATGCATGCTAGATGCATGTAATAATGTGTTATACTCTGGGTATTTTCGATGTATTTTGGTACCCAATGTGTTATCTGAGTTCCTATAAACTGTAACATCCAGAAATTCGATGGAATTTATATTGCTGTTAACTGTAAATTCAATGCCCCAAACATTATTGTTGAGATATTCAAGGAATTCCTGAAGGTATTCAGTATCAGCATGCCACACCATCCAGCAATCATCCAGATATCTTCGCCAAATGTCCATTTCAATCAGATAGATATTATGTGATGTATTGTATATCAGACATTCTTCCAAATAAGCCATAAATAGGTCAGCATAGATAGGAGCAAAAGATGCTCCCATCGCTGTGCCCTGGAGTTGCCAGTAACATTCACCTTGAAAGTATAGAACATTTTTATTCAAAACATGTTCGGACATGCAGATGATAAGTGTGTTGAAACCAGGTGAATATAAATTAGACTTCTCAAGCCAGAATTGGAGTGCTTGTAACCCTGCCCAGTGTGGGATACTTGTATAGAGAGATTTTACATCTAGTGTACATAATAACCAATCGGGTTCAATTTGTGAATCCTCTATGATCTGTAAAAATTGTGTAGTATCCTTTATTCTTGCTCTAACATAAACTAGAAGGGGTTGCAATTGTTCAGTCAAAAAAACTGATAGTGGTTCGGTCAATGAACCATGGCCTGAAACAATAGGTCTCCCATGTGGGGAGGTCAAAGATTTATGTATCTTGGGTAGCAAATACAATATCTGCTTACATGGATCCTTAACCGTCAGATGTTTAGCTGTGTTAGGGGATATAAACAGAACATGCTGGAGGGATAGATTCCTGTCCCAGAGACTTCCCATGCTCTGGAACAGACTACCCATTCATGTCAAGCAAAGCTCCTCATTAGCCTTCTTTAAGAAAAATCTCGACAATTGGATGGGAAATAGGAAATTCACCTCGCAGATCATTTCTGTGGCTCTGCTAGACAGGGGCGCAGGAAAATAACTTGATTGGGTGGTGAAAGGCAGGGAACTTTTTTGGCTAGGCTTATATAGGCCCCAAGGTCAATAGCCTAGTACTTACCTATGAACCTTTAAACCTATGAAAACAGAAAATGTAAACTGGTGTGACTATTATTGTCTTTCTTACCCCTGAGTTGCAGTGGCTTGCAAGAAATAATAATTCTTAAGGTGTTATGGGGGGCACACACCTTGCATGTGTATCTGAGCTTAGGAGACTCTGATATCCCATAGGATATGTCTGAAAACTTTTTTTATCACTGTTTACATTGGCGGTATTGGAATTGCATATATCACATTTTCAAAATCTATGCAGCCATAGCAGTTACATTTTTCCCAATGCAACCTTCCTAGATAAGAACACCAATTAGCACCATATATAACACCAGTAAAGATATAGCATATTAATGATTTACTGTTATAGCATTATATGGACATAATAAAATAAAGTCTTATCCTTCCCTGATGCTGAAATCACACTGGATGTAGTGATATCAAAGCCAGGCACTTTGCGTTGCAGTTTTTCCAGGTTCTACAATTGCATTCCATTAGGAGGAAATGTTAGTACAACCTTCATTCTTCACATAAGTTGCTAAGATGGAACAAGAAACACAGCAGCCTTGGTAATGACTGCCAGTGAGATACATTTATAAATGATACTTCTGCATTTTGAATAGGGTCTTTCTGTACCACTGCTAGTTAATGAGCAATATTATCACAGAACTTGAAAAAAAAATCATATAAAAGCTAAATTATGTATCATCAGGAAATAATAATTTTGTTTCCTCTGGCTGCATCTGTTCTTCTGACAGTGATATGTTTCACAAAGCTATTTCTCCTCATAATTCATACAGCTGCAAGTTGTTTGATTTTGGCTGCTGGCAGTATTTCAGTACCATGAGTAATTTTTGCTATGATTTTGTAAATTCCTTCTGCAGGATAGGAATGCTAATATTCATTTGTCATTCCTATGCTGAGTCAGACAGAGGCATAAAGAAGCCATTTGCTAGTACCCTGCGTAACAACTAGGTTGTATTTTTGTGTAGCATTTGGGGCATTTGGTGCATGATAGCTAGATGTGTAAGAATCAACAGATGTACATTTTCACATAATGGTCTCTTCTTAGACTATGACTCCATGTTTTCAGGCTGCTTTCTTCATCTCTCAGGACAAAAACAGGATAACCACCAAACAAAGCATCAGAAATATTGATACATAATAAACTGGGTAAAGCAAATTAACCAAAACTAATTTTTCCAAACTGAAAAACATTGCGGTGAGACAAACTTCCCCTGCTTCCTGTGAGATGTTTAACTCAGTAACCAGCCACTTACAGGAATACCTCAAGGTGTGACCTGCAGATGGTACTGAGACAATAAACCTAATGGCATCATCTAAAATACCACTGAGACTAAAAACAAAGCACCATAGTAATATGTAATCAGATTACAACATTCCCCAAAGTGCAAGTGCTGACCATCACAGACAGTTGTAAAGATATAAGTACCCTAACACAAATGTTCATAGGTTCATAGGTAGGTACTAGGTTATTGGCCCTTGGGCCTATAAAAGCCAAGTCAAAAAGGTACCCTGACTTTTGCCACCCAAGAAAATTATTTTCCTGTGCCCCTGTCGAGCAGAGCCACAGAGGTGATCCCCGGGGTGAATTTCCTATTTCCCATCCAATCATCAAGATTTTTCTTGAAGAGTGCTAATGAGGAGCTTTGCTTGATATAGATAGGTAGTTTGTATCAGAGTATGGGAAGTATCTGGGATAGGAATATATCCCTCCAGCATGTTTTGTTTATTGTGGTGACAAGGTTTAGGTCCCTAGAGCATGTAGCTCGGAGGGACTGGGATTTCTTTAAGTTGGGCATGTCCAGCAGCTCTGGGTTTGACATAGCTTTGTATGATAGGCAGAGAGCGCCTCTGAGTAGGTGATATGCGACGGAGTAAAGCTGGAGTTTTTTGAGATGGTCTGCATAGAGCATCTGCTTGAGGCCAGTAATCCTGTTTGTGAGATATTTCTGCAGCCTTTCCAGTTGTTGCAGATGTCTTGTGAGGTACATGCCAAAAGGGGCATTGTACTCTATAATAGGTCTAATGAGTGACGAGTTGAGGGGAACAATGACCTCTTTTTTTCTGGATGAGAAACCTTTTGTGATGAGGTGTGCCACGTAGACGGATTTCCTGACTACTGTGGCGATGCGATTATCAAAGGAGAGATTACTGTCCACCTGTGTCTCAAGGTCTCTTATCACACTTTCGGTGTTAAGTAGATTACCACCTATATGGTAGCTCATGGGGGCAGAGTTTTTACCAAAGGGGATGACACTGCACTTTTTGGCATTGAGCTTGAGGCCATTGCTTTGACACCAGGCATCTGTCTCAGTGACGCCCTTTAGTAGGATGTTCACATTGTTAGGAGTTTTCAGTTATGTAGTTTACATAGTACTAACACTATGAATGTTTAAAACACCAGACTTTAGGAAATGTATCTGGAGTTAATGTATCAAAAAACTCCTTACGTAAGATGAACAACCTGAAAATCATTTGAGTGTTGCATATATTAAATGCATGCTTAGAAGTTAATAACACAGAGAAGTTAAATATGCTCTTAATTTAAAAATACAATGTTTTTGCAGTGGGCCTGCTCATACCCATGTTGGGGGAGGACTCTATGCCCCCACTTTTCCTATAGATAAATAGCTTTACTACAGTGCTGGACAGGCTTGGTTGCACAATCTTGGAGAAAGAGCAGACATTTGGTTTTGTGCTTAAAGTGAATGTCAGTCATCTTTACAGCTGCATTGTGTGAGAATTTCTAAGAAGGAAAGTGTGAATGTTGAGGAACATGGGAACTCACCCTAATACAAGAAAGTAAGTAAGCTGATGTCAGGCAGTGCTGGGAAGAAAGATTTTATATTTAACTATGCCCATGTAATAATGCATTTTCTAGCTTGAATGTTTTATCTTTATTTATATTTCAGCAATTGACTATAATCATAAAATTAAATTCATCGAATGGCCATAGTTGGCCAACAACCAGGAAATACCATGATGGATAAGGTAATTGAAAGAAACCTTTTAAATTTGCCTTATTCACCACTGTAGTGTGATCTTGGAGCTGGTAAATATATATATATATAGTTAGAGGGGGTGTTGGCCAACTGTGGGTATTTGATGAATTTATTTTTGAAGTAAGATGCGTTCGATAATTTTCTGTTTCGATGAGTTATGTACGATATATAGTCGTTTGATGATATTTTTTTCTATATCTGAATATAGACCTGGGTTGTACATAGCTGATTTAGTGTATTATATGTGCATCTGCCAAGCAGGTGACCCTGTGACATGTCCCTTTTTCAAAACTGTTGATATCCTTCCTTAGATCACTGTTGCAGTATTACAATACTGTTGGGTTATTTGTCCAAGATAACATGCAGTCTAGCCAGCAAACTAAAGTCATAAACATTTCATACATCTGGCATATGACCTAAGCCCAGAAGTGTAGGGGTACATAAGTGAATCGAGAAGGTGGGTAATATCATTTGACTATCTTGCCATTAGTCTGAATGCAGGATCTTCAGTCCCATTGGGATGCTTTCTACTTTGTTGTTGGCTACTACCATTGCCTACATTTATTCAGATGAATGAACTATTGGGGAACCTTCTTTATCCTGTTTTTTCATTAAACATTTGTTAATGTCATCTAAGAGAGGGAAGTATGACTGTGTTAGATGGATACTTTATAAGGACTTCCACAGCTAACTAAGATTCTACCTTGATAAGACTAAAGGCATTAGGAAAACAGACCAGCTTTTTGTCTCCTTCACGAAGGAAGGTTGGCAATACAGCCTGAAAGCAGACAATTTCCAGCTGAATGTTGAAATCTATTTTTTTTGTTATTTCTAGCATGACAAGTTCTTGTTTTCACCTGTGAAGGCACACTCCTTCAGACCTATATCCTCCTCTGATGTTCTTTTCAAGGACATTTATTCCAGAGCCATTCTGGAAGCAGCAACATGGTCATCTGTATACCCCTTCACTAAACACTACAGAGTCAATGCTTTTTCTTGATCAAAGATGTTTTTTGCTAGAGCTGTACTTCTTGGATTGGTAGACAGGTTTCCTGTCTTCTAACCTCTAAGCTTTGAGAATCACCAAATAGTTTCGGAATACTGTAACAGAGATTTAAGTAGGAATATAGTACAGTTCTGTAACAACAGTCCTTCTGATCCTTCTGATCTCTATTGCAGTACTGCATCATCCCCCTTCTTCCCCATGGTTGTTTGTGCTTATCTTTATATATCTTGTGGATGTGCTGGGGGCAAATGTTCATCGTGTTTCACTGTTGCAGTCATGACTGTAGGGTTCTCCCCTGCCGGCAGGCAGCCCTCGGTCGGCCAGAATCCCAAAGTCTGGGTCCGGCGTCGGCTGTTCAACCATGATCCCTGACGTCAGAGTGCCAGGAGTATAAAGCTGACAGCCGACGCCATCTTCTCCAGTCTTTCTTGCCGTGCGGTGATAGCAGTTCGCAAGTGCCGGTCGGCTGACTCCTGATGAATTTTACTGATACACTTCGGTCAGAAGACTTTCTTCTCCACTCAAAGCTAAGTACCCCGTTGGGGAAACTTTTTTCTTGCTCCACTCCGATGTCAGAAAAAGTTAATAATTGTATTTCATGTGGGAAGCAAATACCTCATAAGGATTTTCATTCTTACTGTATTCCTTGCTTGGGCCCTGACCACGACATAGCTAGTTGTCGGTTTTGTGCTAGATTCAATCAACGTACAATTAAGCGAAGGTATGATTTTGCTTTTCATTACTTCGGTAGGCGCTTTAATTACAAAATGTTGTCGGATACGGTTCCGGCTACCGGAGTTCACAAACGTTGCAAGGATAAAGACAGGCCTCCGAGGTCAAAATCTGATGATAGCACACAAGCGGAGCCAGCTTCAGGTTCGGCCATCGTCAGTGAGGCGCTTTTGCAGCCCCTGTCGTCGGCCATTTCAGAACTGATGGCTGAAATGGACTCTCATGAGGAGCCAACCAGGCCTTTAAATATTTCTGTTGCAGGACCTTCGGACAATGCTCCTTCGGATGGGTCCGGAGCCACTGTGCAGGTACCGGCTTCCGAAGGGGTTTTCAGGCCTACTCAGCTACTAATAAAGGCAAAGCCAAAGACAAAGGCAAAGACTCCTTCAAAATCAAATACTTCTACACAGGCCTCTTCTGAACCGGCTCCCAAGTCACAGAAACAGTTACTCAAGATGGCGGAGGACTTACTTACTATGATTAGGAGTTCTCATCCCCCTCCAGACAAAAGGCCAAGGCAGGATGTTTCTTATGATTCCTCTGATCAGGCTTCTGTTTCCTCAGTTTCTTCTTCCGATCAGGATTATACTTTCCCTCCTTATGAGGATTCTGTTGCTGAAGAATCCATTCCTTCAGCTTCTCCCCCTGAGGATTTCTCTTTTGGGGAAACTTTGCATGAAATGAGGGAACATTTCCACTGGGAAGGACAGGAGTATTCAGAATCCAAGAAAAGGCTGAGGGAATTTCTTCTTCTTCCCCAACATAGACCCCTGGCTATTCCTCCTGTTTTGGATATTGTGGATGATGCCTTTTCGGAGGCTAACTTAACCCCTGACTCTTTTCCTCCTGCTCCTGTTAAGCCTGATAGATATTACAGGGTTCCTGATTCCCATCAGTTTTTATACAAGAACCCTTCTGCTGACCCTGAAACCATTTCTCAGGGTCCTAAGGGAGTTAAGGCCGCTTCTGCCAAAAATCCTATTCCTACTGAAAAGGATTCTCGATCCTTAGAAAGATGGGGCAAAAAGGTGTACACTTCTGCTACTTTGTCCATCAGGGCTTTAAACTGTCAGTTTCATATGTTTAAATACCAGCAATTTCTATTGTCTGTCTTAAAACAAAAGCTTACTTCCATTTCTGCCTGTGCAGATGATTAGGAATTACATGACTTATTGCATGCCACTGAACAGGTTGGGAAGCATGGTTTACACTGTGGATTTGATGCCTTGGAGGCTTCTTGTAAGGCTGCGGCCTCTGGCACAGTCATTAGAAGGCATAAATGGCTAAAGGAACAAAATTTACCTGAACAAGTAAAGGCTAAATTATTGGATGCTCCTGTTCAGCATAATGTTTTGTTTGGATCAAAAGCTGAAGAGGTGATTAAAAAGATGGAGGATAAGGCAAAATCCATGCAAACAGTTAAAAATTTCTTACAAGTACAGCCTCCTAGATTTAGCAGGAATTGGCCTTCTAAAAATTGGTCCTTTCTCACTTCAGACAGGCCTCAGAGGGGTAGATATAGACGCTCCAGAGGGAGGCCTCAAACACAAGCTGCTTATAGACCAAGACAGTGGACTGCTTCCACCCCTAGGGGAGGAGAGGACAGGTCACAATCTCAAAGGAAACAAACTCAATGACTCCCTCTGTTGGGCTACAGGAACTTCTTGCCTGGAAGCCCTTCTCGAGGAAAACTCTCTTTTTTTATCAAAATTGGACTCAAATAACCCAAGACAAGTGGGTTTTGGATGTGGTTTTAAGAGGTTACAAATTCCATTTTCATACCTTGCCAAGGCCAAGCGGATGGCCAGACCTTCCAAAACATCAATGGACGGAGGCCTTAAACCAGGTGGAAGCTCTTTTGGCTATGAATGCCATAGAACTGGTTCCTCTTTCAGAGATGGGAAAAGGTTTTTATTCAAGGCTCTTTCTAGTCCCAAGGAAGCAAAACTCATGGAGACCCATTCTGGATCTGTCGGTCTTGAACACCTTTCTAGAGATTCCAAAATTCAAAATGCTTACTCTACAGCAGCTACTTCCAATGCTGTCCAAAAATGCATGGATGGTAACTTTGAATTTAAAGGAGGCATATTTACACATTCCCATCAGGCAGGATTGCAGAAAATACCTCAGGTTCAAAGCTGGATCTAGGCACTTTCAATTCTCTGCACTGCCCTTTGGATTATCTACTGCACCCAGGGTCTTCACCAAATGCCTGGCTCCAGTAGCAGCTTACTGCAGACTCAAGGGAATTCAAATTTACCCTTATCTGGACGATTGTCTAATTCAGGCAGACAGCAAGGATGTCTTACTCCAGCATCTAGAATTGGTACAGAACCTCCTCAAGTTCCTGGGATTCTCTGTAAACATAAAAAAGTCAAATTTGACACCATCACAACAGATAACTTTTCTGGGTGCACTTCTAAACACCACAACCCAGATGGCATTTCTGACATCCAAAAAACAGTTACAGCTGGCTTCAACTTTCAGAACCTTGGCAACTTTAACTCATCTATCTGCAAGGAAATTCCTGCAGGCTTTGGGTTACATGGCCTCCTGCATCCTTCTCGTACTATTTGCAAGACTACACATGAGGAAAATACAGTGGTACCTAAAATGTGTATGGTCTCAGCATTGCCACAGTTTAGACATACTGATCTCCATCCTTCCTTGCCTTCAAAAGGAATTTCTTTGGTGGTCCAGGGCATGTGCCCTAAACAAAGGGAAGCCCTTCCGTCTGCCTCCTGTCTCTCAGATTCTAACCACAGACGCCTCAGATTATGCTTGGGGAGCCCATTTTCAGGGAAATTGTTTGCAGGGCCTTTGAACAAAGGATCAGAAGCACCTGCATATCAATTTAAAGGAAATGTTAGCCATTCAGGAAGCTCTATTGGCCTTCAGGAATCTTTTACAACCAGGACAACTGTTAATACGGACAGACAACACCACAGTTATGTGGTACATAAACAAGCAAGGGGGATCTCATTCCTACCCCCTTTACAGATTAGCCATGGATCTATGGAACACAGCTCTAGCTTGCAATCTGGATCTTCAAGCTCAGTTTCTACCAGGGAAACAAAACTTCCTGGCAGACAGACTGAGCAGAAATCTTTCGGATCCACACAAGTGGATGCTGGACACCAAAATATTAAGGATGATAACAGCAGTCTGGGAATGTCCTCACATAGACTTCTTTGCATCCCATCTCAATCATCAACTACAGACTTTTTGCACCAGGACTTTCCACAGAGAGGCTTGGAAAGTGGATGCCCTGTCATTCAGTTGGAGGAACCTCTCGGGATATGCCTTTCCGCCTCTTCCTCTTCTTCCATGGGTTTTATTGAAGATAAAACAGGACAAGCCCAAGATGATAATCTTGCTGGCTCCAAATTGGCCTTGGCAGTTTTGGTATCCAACTCTAAAAAAACCTATGCCTGGACCCCCCTTGGATTTTACCTCAGTCTCCGAACCTTCTGTCCCAACATCAGGGTCAGGTTCTACACTCTCATGTCAGAACTCTCAGCCTGGTGGCCTGGTTAATCCAGGGCCTTTGATTTCTTCTTTACTGCCCAAGCAGGTTATGGATGTCATTTTAGAAGCCAGACGTCCTAGTACTAGAAAATCTTATGCAGGAAAATGGAAAAGATTTTGTTCCTGGATGCGGGCTCAGGATTCTGATCCTCTTCTTCCTAACATTCCTTTAATTTTACTTTACTTGACAGATCTCTTACATAAGGGTCTCTCTTTCTCTTCCATTAAGATACATGCCTCTGCTATTTCTGCTCATTATAATGCAGACCCTCCAATCTTTTCCCACCAACTCATGCGAAAGTTTCTCAGAGGTGCTAAGAACGTAAGACCTCCTAGATCTCCTCCTATTCCTGCTTGGGATCTCAACTATGTTTTGGAAAAACTAACCTTGCCTCCTTTTGAGCCTGCTGCCTCTTCTGACATCAAGTTTTTATCTTGGAAGACAGCCATCCTGTTAGCCCTAACTTCTGCCAGGAGAGTTTCAGAGTTACAAGCTCTTATGGCTGTGGAACCTTATATTATTTTTCATCAAGACAGGGTATCTTTGAGGACTAATCCTACCTTCATGCCTAAGGTGGTTTCCAAGGTGGCTTTAAATCAAACTATGCACTTGCCAACCTTTTTCCCCACTCCTCAAAATAAAGGGGAAAGGATCTTACATTCCTTGGATGTACACAGACAGCTACGTTTTTACCTGAACAGAACCAAGGACATCAGAAAATCAGAACAATTGTTTGTTTCTTATGCTTCAAGTTCCCAAGGTAAAGCCATTTCAAAACAGACCATTTCTAAATGGATTGCTCATGGAATCAGATTTTGTTATTCTCACCATGGAAAACAAATCACAGAAAGTATATGGACTCATTCCACCAGAGCTGCTGCCACTTCTGCGGCCTTCCTCAGGGGAGTTCCTACCAAGGATATTTTGGAAGCTGCAACTTGGAGTTCAGTGCATACATTTTCTAAGCACTACAATCTACCTCTCTACTCTAAGTCTAGGGCAGGCTTTGCCTCTGCAGTCTTGCAGGGCCTTTTAGCTGCCCCTTCCTCTTTATGACCACCTCCCTTTCTTTCAGCTTTGGGATTCTACCCTACAGTCATGACTGCAACAGTGAAACATGATGAACATAGTACAGTTGTGTACACCTACCATAAATGTAGATGTTCGAGTGTCTTCACTGTTGCAGTCTGGGTCCTCCTCCAGTCCCCTCTTATTTTTACTTTTGTGTATTTCCTTTTTTCACCATTCTTCTGAGGTGTATTTGCAAAGGTTATAGGACCTTTTTCATTTTGGGACTCCTGACATCTGGGGCAAGAAAAACTGGAGAAGATGGCATCGGCTGTCAGCTTTATACTCCTGGCACTCTGACGTCAGGGAGCATGGTTGAACAGCCGACGCCGGACCCAGAGTTTGGGATTCTGGCCGACCGAGGGCTGCCTGCCGGCAGGGGAGAACCCTACAGTCATGACTGCAACAGTGAAGACACTCGAACATCTACATTTATGGTAGGTGTACACAACTGTACTTTCCTTCTCCCTATGCTCTGCTGACCTTGGCTTTTCCTTGCTCTACTTTTCATGCTTTTCAAGGGGCTGTGGATCTTACACTCCTTCATCTACTTATGTACTCCTGTGTCCATGGGCTTATGTCATATGCCAGCCACATGAGTGTATGGATGCTTTATACATCATACAGCAGCTAGATGTCAGCTTAGCACAATGAGATAACTCAACAGTACTGGATGACTGCAACAGTGATTAATACAACATTATGCAAACTGTAGGTTCATAGGTGAGCACTGGGCTAATGGCCCTGGACCCAACACAAGCCTAGCCCAAGAATATTCCCAGTCGTCCTGTTGCCGAACGTTAGTACCTTGTGTCCCTATCGAGCAAGGCTGTTGAAATTATCCCCGGTGTGAATTGCCTGTTACCCATCCACTCATCAAGATTTTTCTTGAAGAGGGCTAGTGAAGTGCTCTGCTTGACATGAATGGGGAGTTTATTCCACAATATGGGAAGTCTCTGGGTTAGGAACCTGTCCCTCCAGCAGGTTCTGTTTATTGTGGTAATGAGGTTGAGGACCCTGGTGCATGTGGTGCGGAAAGTATTAAGACTTTTTCAGATGAAGCATGTCTAGCAACACTGGGTCAGACATGGCTTTGTATGCCAAGCAGAGATCATCTCTAAGTAGGCGATATGAGATGGAGTATAGCTGGAGTTTTTTGAGTCTATCTGTATAAGGCATGTGTTTGAGTCCTAAGATCCTCTTTGGGAGGAAGTTTTGTGGCCTCTCCAATTGTTGCAGGTGTCTAGTGAGGTACATGCCAAATGGGGGATTGTACTCTATAATGGGTCTAATGAGGGATGAGTAGAGAGGGATTATGACTTCTTTCTTCCTTCCTGGATGAGAAACCTTTTGTAATGAGGTAGGCCATATAGAAGGACTTTCTAACTACAGTGGCAACATTGTTGTCAAAAGGAGAGGTTACTATCTACTTGTGTCCCTAGGTCTCTTATCACACTTTGGGAGTTGAGAGGGTTACCGTCAATGTGGTAGTTCGTGGGCACCATGTTTTTCCCAAAGGGGATGACGATGCAATGTTTAGCACTGAGCTTAAGACCATGGTTCTGGTACCAGTCATTGGTGTCTGTGTGACCTTTTTATAGGATGTTGACATAAGCTTGAAAATTAGTAATGCCTCCCAATTTGCAGTCATCCGTGAATCTGGTCAACCAGAGTCCTTTGGTGTTCACCTGAACTTGAGAGAAGTATATACCAAACAGCAGAGGACCCAGGATAGAACCTTGTGGGACTCCACTTGTAACTGCCCAGTAGTTGGATCTGGAGTCCGCTACTTTCACCATGTGGGTTCTGTCCGTAAGCCAGTTGGCAACCCATCTTATGATGTAGGGGTTAATGCCCAGATTGGTGAGTCTGTCAATGATCCCTGAGTGGGGATGGTGTCGAAGGCCTTTGCCAGATCGAGGTAGGCTGTATGGACTACCTTGCCTTTATCAACTGCTCTGGTGACAGATTCGAAGAAGTCTATCAGGTTGAGCAGACATGATCTGCCCTTCACAAACCCAAACCGTTAGGGGTCCAGGGTTTGAAGGTTCCCAATATCCCTATTTATGAGGTCCATAATGATGCACTTCATGGTCTTACACATCATGCTTGTCAGGCTGATGGGGTGGTAGTTTCCTGAGTCAGTAGTCGCTCCCCCTTTGTGGAGTGACTGTAGCAGTGTGCCATTAGGTGGGAGTAAAGCCTGCAGTGAGGCTGTGGTTGAACAGGGCACTCAGGTGTGGTGCCAATTCCCTTTGTAATTCATGTAGAACACAGCCAGGTATATTATCAGGTCCCATGGAAGCTGTATTTTTGGCTTTGGATAGTGCGGCTTCTACCTAAGCAGCCATAATATTAGGGATTTGGCATTCCTCATGTATTGGGATGGGCCCTTTAGGGGGTGGGGAGGGTAACGTTTGCACTAAACCCGTTGTCCAAGATGTTGGCAATATCTGTTTGTTCAGTATAAGTGGTGTCGTTGTGCAGTAGCTCAGA
The DNA here is from genome assembly GCF_019279795.1 of Protopterus annectens. Taxonomy (NCBI): domain Eukaryota; kingdom Metazoa; phylum Chordata; order Ceratodontiformes; family Protopteridae; genus Protopterus; species Protopterus annectens. The sequence continues at coordinate 237,434,640 of NC_056725.1, read as the reverse complement.
GCACCCCTGCATATTGTTATGCAGATTCGTGACATAACTAAAGAATGTTATCTTTAGCATCTGTTGCAATTTTGTTTTTGTAACTAGCTGTAAATATGTCCCTGTCCATTACAGAATATCTAGGAGCACAGGGAGACATAGCCCATCCTATTTATTTGTCTCTTTCCATTTGGGAAAGATGGGGCCTTAATAACAACATTAGTGTAAACTAAAGTGTGCAAAGCTTCAAATGAAACACCCAGTCTCACAGAGTACTCAAATGCTGATGATTCTATCCTAAGCTACCCTTAAGGAATGAGCTATGCTCTTCCACATTTTGATCCATGATGTCTAGGACATAGTTAAGTATTTATGAGTCAGAGGCCAGCAATATAACTAATATGTAACCTATAGGTCACTGGAAGGTCTCTTTAGCTAGAATGGTCAACATTACACATAGTATTGTATCCACAGGAATGGTTATACTATGCATGCCCTTTGACTGCGATCATGGGTGACACAGTTCACTAGGTCATGTAGTGTATTCCGCTTCATTCTGAAGGGAGCAGTTATCTGCTGGTCTGCCATGTGATGTTATGTAAGTCACTACCTGCATCATCTCTATTGGAATGTATGACCACAATGCACCATATGGCCGACATTGTCTCTGAATGTGGCTACTACAACATACTGTTGAGCTACTGCTGCTGCTATTCCATTTGTCCTGTCTTGTACTTCATAAATCATGGTGGTCAATCTATGTAAGGGCAGCTACACAGCATCAGCATTTTATACATTTCTGAATTGCTCCGCCATGTTTTTACCTGTATTTCCTAAATATCAGGTGTTCATATCTATGGGGGTTCTCATTTACATGCTACCACATGCTCATTTGCATGTGCCGCGTATCACAAAATTCCAAGCACCACATTTTTGTGTAGGGTTATCTGCTCAGTCCTAGTCTTTGTGTCAGAAAGTTGGGGAGCCTTGGTGTGAAAAGAACACAGAGAGGAAGTTGGGGAGACTTGGTATGAAAAGAACACAGAGGGATAATGCAGAGGAATTACAATTAAAATTGATAAACTTGCTACTCCTGGAGGAAAAAAAAACTAGTGTTGTGCCTAGTCTTCTCCCTCTCATGGCCTCAAGATGCTCCTTTAGTCCTAGTTAGTAGAAGAGTTGTCCTCAGTTCTTGTAATAAGTCCAAATACTCAGTTCTTGTAATAAAGATAAACAGTTATTTTATATGGGTTCCTTTATTTGGCAAATGAGCACTGCTTAGAAGAATAGTATGTATTACAAGATCTGCGGTCTACTTTATTTAAGTGAAAGCATAAAACCGCAAATACATATGGATCGAACCATATGCATCGAAAGTTCAGGCCATTTTAAACTGTAAACGGAAATCTCCGTAGGTGGAGATTTCCATTTACTTCAATGTAGTGCGATCTTAGAGTTGGTATATTTAAGTAGCGAGGGGTGAGGGGAGTGCAGAGGGGCTTGCCCACCTTCCTACATCTTTTTTTTTTTTGTATTTTTTTTCTTTATTAACTTTTGAATGTTTAAGAGTTCGATGCATATGTGTCAATCTTTATACATTTGAACTTTTGAACGTTCGAGTTAATAAAGTAGACCCAATCTGAGGACAACTTTTCCACACAGCGGAACTTACTAGGACTGAGGAAAAATCCTGAGACCACGAGAGGGAGAAGACTAAGCAAAGCATCACATTTTTACATCATCTGTGTCTATGATTCCTCACAGTCATCACATGGCTGCTTCCTGTACTGCACATTATAAAAACTATCTATTAACTCCAGCCATTACACCTTCTGTAAGGACATTCATTTTTGGAGATTCACTATTAATAAAAAGTTAAACTATTTAATTTTTATTCCTTAAAGTTTGTAAATCCAGAATGTTATAGTTAATTTACCCAGTGCTGAAGATAAGGAGTGCTGTTGTCTCAAACCTCTTTCTTGGAATTAATGTTTTATTGGATAATTAAGCAACAACCGACAACGTGGTGTGGTATATTGAAGATTTACCCATGGTTGGTGTGGTTTAATCACAAGGGTGAAGCCTGAGTGATTAAATAAAGCCAACTGTGGGTACATTTCAAAATACCACAACCACAGAGTTGGTTATTGCTATTATACAATGACATGATTTAAGGGAAAAAATACTTACTTTTCTTAAATAATGTCTTTAACGGCACTGTACTGTTCTTCTTCAGCTGGTGGTATCCTGCTGCCTTGTTTTGATGTACTTTGCATGTATATGGGACTTGCATTCCTATGCATACCCAGTACATCAATGCTTTGAAAAGGAAGCAATGGAGAAAGAGAAAATAAAGTCTCCATTGCTCTGTTTTTTTTTTTTTTAAATTAAAAAAAAAAAAGTTTTGGCTACATTAGGAGTAGGAGAGAGACAGAATGGAGGAAATGCAAAGAAAATCAGGTCCGTGTCTTTAGTTTTAAATAACGTGCCTGATTTTCTTTGTATTTCCGTCATGCTGCCTCTATGGTATGTCCGGAGTCCGGCTATAGATTTTTTTTTTTTTATTTTTGTTAAAAAAAAAAAATCAAAGTTATAGAATATATATGAACTGAAAGAAGTCCGGATGATCGGACCTTTTTCCGTTGGTATATTCTGGGATTTACAATGGGCAAGCTGGTTGGGCTGACCAATCAGCATTCTCGTTTTCAAATATTAATGGCCAGTCATTGTATAATATAGCAATAATCCATGGCTGGGTGTGGGTAATGCTGGATTTACCTACTGTTGGTCGAGTGACCAAACAAAGCCAACCATGGGTAAATCAGCATTACCCACACCCAGCCATGGGTTATTGCTATTATACAATGACATTATTTAAGAAAAAAGTTGCTTACTTACTTTTCTTAAATAATGTGCTTGTATAATGGTGCTGTGGTGCTCTTCCATAGTTTTCCCTGGTATGTGGGGCTTTATTGATGTATTGTGCATGCGTATGGGACTTACATTCCCATGCTTACAAAGTATATCAGTGTTGTGGAAAGGAACCAATGGAGAAAGGAAGATCTCCACTGCTTTTTTTTTTGGTTTTTAATTTAAAAAAAAAATTGAGATTCAAAGACGTCAAACTTATGAGAAAAAAGGGGCAGAGAAAATATAAGGATAATCAGGTACATTCTCTAGTTTTGAATAATGTACCTGATTATCCTTGTATTTTCTCTGGCCCATCTCTGTCGTTCTTTTGAAGCCTCCTGATTTCTAAGTTTATTTATTTATTTTTTTAAATTAAAGAACACTAGAATTTCTGCAGCATATATTAATAGAAGAAAGTCTGGGCAACCAGACGTTTTTCTATTGGTATATGCTCAATTTACAACGGGCATGCTGGTTGGGCTGACCAATCAATGCGCTCATTTTTGAATGTTAATGGCCAGTCATTATATAATATACTAGCAGTTGTTGTTGGAGATGTTAAAGAACTGAGACTGAAGTATTTGTGAATTTACATTTGTCAGGATCCTTAACTAGTATGTTTAAATTATTACATGGCCTGTTGAGAATAAATTGTGAAAAGTGATGGTATCTGTCAGAATAAGCTCGCAGTATTTTGTACATAAGTATTTATATTTTACAATTACAAATTAGCATTTATTATACACTTGTGTTACAAAATTCATACTGTTTACTGCTGATAATTGAGTATGATTCTAAAATATTATTAGCTAAAACAGCAATGACTATGTTGTCAAAAAAATCTGTTAACTCTTTTTGCTGTATTTTAATATGAGCAAACACCTTTTGACCTTAACTGTGGACTCAATGAAGAGCAATTATTTTATGCTGTATTAATGCTTTACTTTTATTAATAATGACAAAGTAATTTTAAATACTTTAAGTCTGTAATTCATCATGTGAACCATACATTATCTGTTCATTTATATAGTTGCTAATAAATATATATATATATATATATATATATATATGTATATGTGTGTGTGTGTGTGTGTGTGTGTAGAGTCTATATTATATCATCGAACGAATCAACCCCATGTAAGTGAAAGCTTACAATCTCTAAAGCTCAAAACAGCGATTTTTGTACAAGGGAAAAAAATCGCTGTTCCAAAAAAAAAAAAAGAAAAAAAAATTGAAAGAATACATAAAGTGGGGGGCTTTGCCCCAAACACACCCCCTACTTAAATATACCAACTCCGAGATCACACTACAGTGCCGAAAATGGCAAAGTAACTGAAGCGGCCAAGCAAATTCTTTCCCAGGGAAAGAATTTGCTTAAAAGCCGCTTCACTATTTTGCCTTTCATTGTTTTAAGTTCGACAAAGACCCATTCGATAGAATGCATCTTCGGTCTTCTAATAGGAACCCTATATGTATATATATATATACATATATCTATATATAGATATAAGTATATCTATATACACACACCCACACACACACACACACACACACATATATATATATATATATATATATATATATATATATATATATATATATATATATATATATATATATATATATATATATATATATATATATATATATATATATATATATATATGGATCTACTTTGTTCAAAAATACATTACATTGAACAGACAAAGTAGATGCTCACTTCAACAAAAGTGTACTTTCGCTGAAGCCTCGTCGCTGGATCGGCTGACTAAAAAAAAACACACACAGAAAACATGTTTTGCAAGCCCCCCTGCACCCCCCACCCCCACTACTTAAATATACCAACTCCAAGATCACACTACAGCGAGGAAAAGGGAATATTCCATTTTCAAAGTTTTGGTACTTCGAACAACTGGGTTTGACCAAGTGGGTTTCAAAGTACTGAAACTTCGTCCGAACGTACAGACATATGGGTGGCCCCAGTGGTGCAGTGGTTAGTGTTGCCGCCTCACAGCAAGAGGTTCTCCAGTTTGATCCTTGGCTGGGGTGCCTTTTCTGTGGGGTCTGCATGTCCTCCCTGTGGTCACATGGGTTTCCTCCAGGTGCTCCCATTTCCTCCCACATCCCAAAGACATGCTGTAGGTGGATTGGACACTCTAAATTGGCCCTAGGCGTGAGTGTGTGCATGTGTGTGCCTTCTCTGGAAGGTTGGGCACCGGGCTGGCAACTCAACACTGTAAAACTCCAATGCCAATCATGAGCAGACAGGTGATCCGCTGTGGCAACCCCTACCCGGGAAAAGTTGAAAGAAGATATATACACACATATATATCAGATTTGATAAATTATTAGTTATTTTCCATATTCATTTTGCCAAATAATATTTTTGTAATAGATACATTGGATATTCTTTGTTGTCTGCAGAATGAAGTCACACATTTTTCAGGATCACTGACAGACTGGCATTTGAGTTGAGCTGCAGCAGAAGTAGTTAGTGATCTGTTCTAAAAGGAAGTAAGAAATGTATTGCAGTGAGAAAGGTACTGCTGAGAAGAGCAATTGCATGTTGCATTCCAGGTTGTTTTTTAGCATGGAGGGCTTACAAAAACAGCCAGTCTGCGAAGATGGAGGTTAATGACAAACTTTAGAGCTTTTGTTACACAAAATATTCAGGAACTTCACCAGAACTAAACATAACATACTCAATATCTTGTTTTTAAGTTGTCACCATTAGGGAAAAAAATGAAAATAGTGGCATTACGAAGGACGTGGGGTCTCTTGGGGCAGGTTATCATTTTGGCTCAAAATATTTAACAGGTAGCACATTTACCTTTGATGCAACCTTCTGAACAGCTTTGTATAACGCGGCACCTCCCAAACCTTTGGCACAGAAGGCTGTGACTTTCATTCCCATTCCAGGTAGATGGATTACTGACACACGGCAGTACAGCATAGGGTGTTACCTCACTCCTGAGTGTGTCATTCTCCTGAAAAGATGTTAAACTGAGGTCCTATCTGTTTGAGTTGGTGATCGTTCAAGTGGAAGCAAAAGATCCCGCCGCACCTATTAAAAACAGTGGGGCAAAAGATCCGGCCGCACCTATTAAAAACAGTCGGGGAAGTTCACTGATGCCATGACTAAACTTCCCCTAGTAATATAAATACCACCTAAAGTATCCATTGAGAAGAGGCTGCTAACCTAGTGGGACTAACATGGTCAACAAAGGATAAATAAATAAATCATCATTGCTGGTTATCGTAGACCTCTTGTATCTCTGGAAGTCCAGTGGCTCCACCATTACTAGTACCAAGGACCTACATTTTAACCAACAGATAAATGAAACGTGGGGGAGGGACAGATGCATAACGCAGCACCTCCAAAACCTCTGGAATAAACATCCCTTGCATGTCATTTCCCTTTAAACATAAACTAGATGACTAGATGGGTATTTACACATTTCTTACAGGAATAACAGACTTGCTTGAGAAAGTAGGTGCAGCCTGAAGAAGGTTACTAGCAAGACAGAAATCTTCATATGACTAAATGACCTTGGAATATTTATGAAAACTATAAACAGATTACATAGAGACTCAACTAAATAATGTTTGCACAAACATTAAGTGTGTTCACCTTAGGACAACACCTACTGAACGTTTGAACTTTTATTGTGTAATTCACTAATAAAGGGAGCTTTTGCAATCACTTTGTAAAATCATGTTTTAGAAAAGGCTTGCAAATTTTCATTGGGAATTTTAATGCTGGATATTCCTGTAGATGTCATCCTTGAACTTATGATATGAAATATTGAATAATGTCATAGTTATGTGGAAACGTTCATCAAATTAACAACAATCTCACAGTTATTTTGGAGCAATCTTTCAGATTACATGTTCTATGTGACCCACTCATGAACTTTTATAATACAGTTGTTCAGTTCTCTCTTCAAGAGTGATTTTACATTCACGGTGCAATATTCCATTTCCAGACATAACGTCATCATTAAGGTGATATAGTTCAGGAGAAAGGACCACACAGAAGACGTTTTGAAACTCTGCACCTGAAACATTAACAGTCAATGAAGGGAAGAGTTAATGATCACCAAATTAAACACTAGTTTATATGTTTGATAATTATCACTAATTCTGGCCTACATTTTCCATGTATTCATTTAAAGGCCCTATTGTATGGGTTATGAAACTAATACTATGTAGTTCTATCTTGAATACAGATATACCCAGTCACTGTCAACTCCCCCTCTCTGCCCCTGTTCAAGTGCACAGAGTGCATATTTTGCACTAGCTGTGGAGAAGCACTTTCCTGGAATGAAATGTTCAGTGTGGAATGACAGTGGTCCATTACATTAGTTGGGATTACATAGGGAGCATGCAGGACACATATGGTCTAATTGTTATGATATGTCAAAGTTACAGCCACTTGTTAAGTTCAGAAATATAAACAGTCGGCTAAAAGTAAATATGATACATGCAGAAAAAGTTCTTTGTAGATCTAAATAAGCAATATTATATAGTGTTAGGGAATAACTTTTGTGATGCTGGCATATAACTAAAGCTATTACCCTTGACTCTAAGCAAGTGCCGTTTGTTGGCAATTCTAGTTGTTTTAATACCCAGGGAAGTTAATGTAAACAAACAGCACCAAAAAACTTTTAGGAACTGACTGGCGTATCGTTTACAGTGCTGATTAAGACCCCCTAAAATCTTGCACCCAGGGCATCCCCCCCTCTTTGCCCCACCCTAGTTACAGCTTTGACAAACACCATGCGATAAGGGCTTTTCTTGGGACAGAAACCTTAATATATGATGGGTGCTAAATAAAAGGTACAGAGACAAATTCCTATGAATCCCTACATAATGTATTATGAGATTTTATCCCAAACTACCACATTTGTGAATAAGGGAAGCTGAGCAGAATATAAACACTGCAGAAGGTAACTGCAGCTAAGTTGTCCCTCTTTAGACCTCACTTGTATAGGGAGGAAAATAAACTCTGCAAAAAGGAAATTTATTTATGGCAAACTTGTATTTTAAGTCAGTACTCCTGGGGCATGAGTGAAAAGAGATATGTATGCCTAGTGGGCTTATCCATTTAACAAATGAATACAAATAATGAATAATAATGAACTCCCTTGAAAGTTATAGGGTAAATCTGAAGAAGTGATTAAAGGGAAATGCAAAAAAAACTACTCTGTATTTGTGTTTGCACAGAAGTACTGGTCATTAAAAATAAACTTACAGAGAAGATTATGCTGACAGGTGTTGAAAAAACTCAGAAATATAAAGGGTATAGGAGAGTCATAAGGCAGTTATTACATGCTGATGAAAGGAAGCTGCTTAGTTTAGGACTGCAGTTTACTCAACAGGTGGAGAATCAGTAAACATGCTATGCCAAATTCATCCGCAATAATAAACTGTTTCAGAGTCAGCAAAAATGTAGAAGAAATAAATGTACCCCTCTTATATGTTGTTATCACATATGTTTCTTTGGCTTGTAGGTTACAACACCAGTATACCCAAATCTCACAATCATCATTCACAGATTATGTTTAAGTTATCATCTAAAAATAACAAATGTCTATCAGCAAGGAGATGACGCAAATGAACAGTAAGACCAGTTTCTCTAGTCTACCGGATAAAGTTAAGATAGTTTCAGACCTGAGGCTTGTGCTTAAGGGTGAGAGGAAGAGGAGGGGCAGGGAAGTCAAACTGGGAAAGAGATTAGTGGATGAAGATTACATGCAAAGCTAAGTGAATCTTTACTTCTATTTCTATTTCATACTAAATAGATCTCTGCTTTTACCTCACAGTAGCTAACAAGGCAATGTCAAGCATAGGGGCTAGCTTCCCTGACACCCTCATGGGTAATCAAATTATAATGTTGATTCTAAACTGTGCCCAAGAATAAACAAAAAGGGGGGTTTTGGATTACCCTATTTACTGGTCTTCACAATTTTGTCTCATTCTGACATACACTTTAAACATAATATAGAAAGAAAGAGTCTAGGAATGCAATATATTTTTAATCCCATCCCAAGCAATATCTGTCCATCCTGTAATAGCACATGTAAATGTGTTTTTATTCTGCATTACTTAGTAAGAAGGTAAACTTAAATGTTTCTTGAAAATAAATAGTACCCTGGCATACAGTAATAGCAGAACCAGAATTTTGTTAGATATAGTATTGATTCAAACCAACACATTACTTGACATCCCTTCTCAGTAAGAAGTGTGTCTTCCTGTTTGCTGACTCAGAAGAGTTTACATCTTATCATTAAAATAACAGAGATTTATGAGAAGTGATTCATGATTTTGTGTTCATATAACTTCCAAGATGTAGTAGTGACTTCTTTTTTCATTCTCAGTTTAATTGGAAAGCTTGATTCAAAATATAAAATTCTCACTGTTGTATCCATTGTTTATTCTTGCAAGTACAGTGTTAACTCTGTTTGAGTAAACTAGTGATTACTAACTTAATAACTGTAGTAGATATTAGCTTCATGGCATTGAGGGTCAAATCCTGACTATAGACCGCCTCACCTGGATTCTTTTAGCATCCCCGGAACTGGAGGTTACCAGTGCTGAAAGAGTTGAAAGAAGAGGTCCTATCTGTTCACCACTCCTAGTGATATGGTTGTGGTTTGTATCATGGGGGTATGTCTCCAACAATGCATCCCTGGAGGAGACTGGGCATGCAGTGGAGCAGATTTGCTAAAAGTAGGGTAGGGGTGCCAGGTGGGAATTTATTTGGCATAGAAGTGAGTGATAGGTCCATGATGCATTCAGTGTACTGGAACCCTGAAACTGCTTGTCAGCCACATAGCAAAATTGCCTGATGGATGCCCATATGAGTGCTGTACAGGCCACCTCTGTCTCTCTCCGCTGGGAATGGGTCGACAAATTAGCAGTCCCTGGTCAGATGGTTTGCAGGTGAAGGGAAAGCACCCTCCCTCCTTGCTTTACATCTGAAAAACAGAATACAAAGTTGCTGTGCAGAGCAGCATAACAAATTCCATCATGGTCTGATTGCATTTCTTCTGAATATGTCATTCTCAACTCATTCACCAAATTGCTTGCTTGAAGCAACTCCTTAAGCAGCCCCTCAAGGAGGTTTTTAAGCACAAGATAGAACTAAGAGTAAATTATATCCAAAATTGTTGATTATAATTATAACTCCCAAAGTAAATGCCTCTGAACTGGCTAGATTAAATATAGCTCAGTGTTGATATGATGTATCTCTCGAAGGTGAGATCTTTCATTCAGACACAAGAAATATAGTACCTCCAAGATCGTGGTCCTTTGTTTCTGCTCGCAATCCTTACCTCTTCCCCAAAAGCTAATAATTCTTATGTGTGACCAGCATAATGTTTCCCTTAGACTGTACTGAGCCTACTAATCTATTCACTGACAGGACCTCCCAAAGAGTACCTAATACCTTGACTGCTGTACAGTACTTTGTTAGAAAGCCACAATGTACGAGGGGGGGGGGTTGGGGGCATTTTCAAGGTGGACTTACCAATGTCGTCATACCACACTACAATGTGGATGTTATTTCAGTGTCGCAAACATATGACCTCTGCTAAATTATCTCCACAGCCACTTAGGGGAAATTAGAAATGACTTGAGAACAGCCTTCATAAGTGATATTTTTTTTCAAAGAGAAGCCTGAATTATAGCTTCTTCAGTGTGCAGGGCATTTACCTGGCATGGCTGTAGCATGATAACTCTATGGGTACAAAGGGCAGCTCTGTTATTGCAGTCTTTTGTTAGGAGCCATAATAATTTTGCTACATCTGAGACTAGGTATACTCTCGGCCTGTTACAAGGGATTTGATGAACATCCTGTACCTCAGCAATGAATAAAACCAACATGGCAGCAACAAAAACAGTGCACAAAATGCCATCTTTCAGCCTACTCATGTATTTCACGCATACTGAAAAAGTAATATTCTTCCAGTACTATCTATTTGTTTCATCTTCAGTCATGTTCTCTATATTTTTATTGTGGTTAAAATTATTCTCTCTGTCCAGATTATCACTTTAATCAGCTGTGTCAGTGGCAAGTATAATGGATTCTTCCAACTTATTGCTCATTATACACTACTTGCCTCTGAATAACTTCATGATCAGGTAAGATCATTTCCTCTAAATATTTTTTCTTTTAAAATGTCAATGAAAGAAGTTTGATCAACTAATTATTCCTTTCTTTCACTGATGGCGAGCTTGCTGTCAGTTGCTATCCTCTACGTTCTTTCAGTGCTGTTGAAAGCTGAGTCATGTGACCTGATTCTTCATCTTGAAATACATTTTTCACAGAACTCTGTCCTTTTGAGAATTTGTTGTTCTTTTTAAGACTCCATACCAGAAGTAACTACCTTATTACTTCTAATTTGTGTGGTTAAACTAGCTAATCTTAATTTAAAAAATCTGATTAAGAGTTGACATCACATTTTTAAAATTAGTTCTTATTTCATTTTTTTCCTTAATTTTACCCATTCTTAGCACCTAAATGTTACTTACCATTGATCAATTGTTTTTCATAAGCAAGCCTTTACCAGTACGATTTTTTTTAATTCACTGAATTAATTTCCTTTCTAATCCTGCGTGGTGGTGCTGCGGTAGCGTTGTCATCTCACAGTAAGATGTTGTCCTGTTCGATTCTCAGCTAGAGCATCTTCTGTGTGGAGACATGTGTGAATGGGCGTACCTTTGTTGAAGGTTGTGCGTCAGAGCTGGCAACTCAGCATGTAAAAATCTACTGCCAATCATTAGCGGACCGGAGTTCCGCTGTGACGACCCCTAACCGGGAAAACCCCAAAGATGCAACAACTGAATTAATTTCCTTTCTAATTTCTTTTAGTGTGGCTGGCAAGTTGATATGTGTTCCACTGAGGCTAGTCTCTTTTTCCATTCATTTTATTTTAAGAGCACAGCAACCTACAATGCATTGGCTACATGAGCTGTGTTTTTCTTCATTAGTTCAGATGCTATCACGGCAGTGACTATATTGATCATCTATGAGTTAAGCGTCACCTTTTGCATACAACAAAATCAGTAAACTTCTAAAAATTCTACTTATGTATGTATTCTGTATGAACATAGTCGCATCTTCCTGACTTGTTTTGAGAGTTTACTAAATGCAAAAGATCAGTGATGGTTTTTATTCTTATTGTTTTAAAACGAATGGTAGGATTTTTCAGTCTGAAAAACACTATAAACTCCAGCAGTTCCTTTAACTTCTATGATGCCTGCTCACAAACCTGCCAATGTTTTCTCAGCCTGAATGTAGCAGATCTATGAGTTGCTCTACAGCCTTGTAAAACCTGTAGCGGGTAAATCAAGATACATGATTTAATTGGCAAAAGGTGCAATTTTAAGTGTATTGAAAAGATATTCAAACTTATGACCTTTTTATGAATTCTGTGGAATTTATATCTGCAATGAGTGCTGTACAGTGGCATCAAACAATGGATGAACTTGTGACCTTCTTATGCAATGTACAAAGTTATAGTTGAAGTTTATAAATGTAATTATTATTCCCTGCGATTACATGATCTGTGAGTATTCCTAGACTATGAAGCTAAAGAACTATAAAAGTACAATTTGAAGCTTCTTTAAGGACATATTTAACTAAGACTTGGCAAACAGGCCTCTTACTAGGTAAATGTGAATTCCTTTTTAAATGCATCTTTAGTTTCTGAAGGAAGAGGCATTGGCTATAGCTGAAGACCCTGAGGTGAAGAAAATAAGTCAGAAAGAATAATCACCCTGCATCTCATGACTTTTCAGTTATCTTTGCATTTTGTCTTGGCTTGTACATTCTGGAAATTTAGCTACTTAGTCTTACAAATCGGTAATTCTTGCAGTCAAGAATAGGTATAGAAAAGTTTTATTATAGACAGATGTCTCTCTTTCATATACTATATTTGTTCAAAATTATTATTTGCCCACTCCCTGGGCAATTACATATTTCTGTGTATATTTAACTGTGAACTATACTCATTAGCTCATTCTTTCTTAAAAGGTTATTTTTATTTATTCACATTTAAAAGCTTGTAGCTGATAGTCTTTTTATTTATTTATGTATTCATTGACAAGAGGTTAAAGGGTGACAAGCTGCTGGCACCCATCTTTTGTTTCCCAGACATCTCTGCTACATAGTATAATTTCTGTTCAGAATTATTTAGTGTACTAAAAAGAGTGAAATAGTAACCTGTAGGTCTCCAGCTTGGTAATCTGTGGTTGGGGCAGTTTAATATCTTAGTCTAGGGCATTAGTCAGTAATGTTGGAGAGTAAGTCTTTCTTAGAAATGAGTGTGTATGTACGTGTGTGTGTGTGTGTGTGTGTGTGTGTGTGTGTGTGTGTGTGTGTGTGTGTGTGTGCGCCCACGTACATGTGTGTGATTTTATTCAAAGTACAGTTATAGCAGGTATGTGAGCACTGGAAGGCACTTAAACACAGAGAGTGTAATGATAAATGCATATGGGGATCTAGTTCAAATACTCTGCTTGGTGGAGTACTCAGTCTGAAACTTACACTTGGTTGGGGTGGCCATCACAGTTCATTTTAAGATTTTTAGATTAAAGATAATGTTTTGAATGTAGTGGTACAGATCTGATCTTATCCACATCTAACTTTACTGCTGCTTTAAAACATTTGTATTTAATGTAATAAGTAGGATGCAGGAAAAGTAATGGATTACATTTGCATTAAGTATAGTAACGCTTGTTGAAAAAAAATCTTATTGGCTCCACATTGAAATGTCAAGATAAGTTTGGATTTTCAGTTATTTAGTATACATATTCCAGGACTCATAAATCTGAGTCATGACATTTTAAATGGTTATCTACCATGTTTTATTTAATACCCTCTTCATTTTTCCTGTCATATGGGCTTATACCACTATAAGGCATAAAATATATTTCAGTATTTAAATGAGGATCTGTCCTTATTATTTATTTTATATGGTCCATAAGTTTCTTATACATTTTGAGAAGCATTATAAAATAAACAAGTTCTTTGTTTCCTCAAAATATATTATATTTTGCATGTGCATCAAAATATTCATACTGTATTTTTTTGCTGCTGCTCAGAATATTTTTTTTCCTTTCAATTTCTTTGTTTAATAGAACTTAATATTAGAAATCTATATCCTCAGAGAACTCTGTTAGATAAACACCACTTCAAATGCCATATCATTTCTTATGTAAGTCTAAAAGGGATACAGGCCTATGTGTATGCATGTCTGTGCATGCATGTGTTATGCATATGTAGTTACATATGTGTGCGTGTGTGTTTTGTATACAGGCATATGCATCTGAACTGCTGGGATTTAGGTATAAAACTATATTTTTGGTCCTTATATGTGACTATGCTCCTTCTACATTTACTGATGCTTGTCATAAAATCAGACATGTTTATGGGCATGTATCTTACTAAATAAATAAATTAAGCCTAGAGAAAGATTCCTTAATTGTACTGTATTGGGAGTAGTATGTAAAGAATTTCTATTGTGAAAAATAAGAAAAGTGTGCCTCTTTTTGACCATATGCTATGATTTTTACAGGACAGTTCCATGGTTTTTAATGCTTAGAGATTTAGAATTATGTTCTTCTGTTCCAACACAAATTGTGTTGTCTTACCAAAGAATGCCAGATATTTTATTTTTTACATTTCAGACCCCATATACACCATTTATCTGTTTTTTATTTGTACATTCTGTGTGCAGTACAGTTTTCCATTCTTTTCATAGCAAGGTGGTTTGGTCTTAGTTTCTTGCACAGGAAAACTTAAGAGTAATTTTTAATTTTTTTTTTGTTGCTGTTTGCAAATGGGAGGAGTGTAGAAATATCAGATTATTTTATGCTAAAATAAACAAAAAAACTAAAACATGACACTAATTTATTAAAATACATGTTTAAAAAAATCCATAAAACTTGTTAACACTGTGAATATCATCCATATAACATCTGGAATCCATTACACATCAAGGAATGTCATGACACCATTATTACTTAGCATATCAGTATAAAGTATGTCAATGGTCTTTTTTCCACTGGCTTTGTGCTAACAGTTTCATTAAGTAGAAGGGTCGTATTTGAACATCTTGCAAATGGTATGCCTTAACTTTTAATAACAAATTACGCCCCCTCACATTAGCGGGCCGGAGTTCCGCTGTGGTGACCCCTAATCAGGAAAAGCTGAAAGAGGAAGAAGAAGATGCTCAGTACTTGAAACATATCTCATCTGAATGCAGCTCACTTTACAGAGACTTTATCCAAACCATTATATATGTTATGTATGTTGAATGTGTGCATGTATGTATACTCACATCTTGTAACCTTTGTGGTCATTATGAACACAGCAAAAAGGCATTGACTACCCAACATATATAACTAGTTTAGTACTATATACTTTGCATGCTGCAGACAAACAATTTTTTTTTGTTTAGGTTAATACACAAATTTAACCTGTTTTATTTTTAAAGTCTTATGTCATCCACAGCAGATGGTTTATGTGTTAGTATAAAAGAGCACTTTTTAAATTTATTTTAGATAGTACTGCTTTTTTATTCTGTAGGTAGCTTTCTGTTTTATTTTACCTGCTTTTTTCCTGTTCTGTGGGCAGTATGATTAGAATTGGGTCAGAGAGTATCAGTTGATGGTGCATCTGAACTTTATGGCTAAGTTTAAAGTACCTTTGCAGCCTGAAATCTAAGGAAGAATTGATATATGGAAGTCCTTTTTACTTCTAATTTTTTTCCTGTTTATGTTTGGAAGGAATTTTGCATATTTTTAGTCTTAACATTGTTATTGCTATTATTATTTATTTTCTGTTTATTTATTCCTGTGATGAAGATTTTAGGGATTTATCAAAAAGGTAAGTTATTCTATGTATTCATATTTAGTTCATTTTATTTATTTAATTTATTGATTTCAGATGATTGCTATCATTATATGACTTATTGTGGGTAGAGTATTTAAGAATTTGTTTATTTATTAGTTTACTTATTTTTGTGTTTCACGTGTTTTGTTTGTATAGTTTTTCAATTTGCTTATTTTTATATGTTTTATATGTTTATGTAGAGATTAATATGTGTTACTGTAGGTGTTGATGTAGGTATGTATAAATGTAAGCTGAATTTGTAATGTATTTTTTTGGTGCCATGTATGTGTGTGCATTTATTATCTTTATTTTTATGTTATTTGTGTTATTGTGGTTTATGTTTGAATGTCTGTGCTTTTTACCATTGTGTATCTGAGGTGGCTTAGAGGTAAATCACTTTGGCTATGTTGTGCATGGTCCTCGGTTCAAGCCTAGCAGAGGTTGCTTGTTTGGGAGGGTGGCTTAATGGTTAAGGTGTTTGCCTTGCAAACACAAGGTGCAGGGTTTGAGTCTCACAAGGGATAACTGGCTAAGCTTAAAATGGCTCGCAAGGGCAGTTAGCTTAGTACTAATCTATGAACCTATATGTATGTACTTACTTTTAATATAGTATTATGTTATGTAAGTGTAAGTTTGTGCTGTAGTTGTGTGTGATTGTGATTAAGTGCATAATTATGCATTTATGTCACTTATGTTCGTGTGTGTGTGTGTGTGTGTGTGTGTGTGTGTGTGGCTTATGGGTGTTGGGTATATTGCTGTTTATACTGGTTTTGTAGTGTATAACGTATTATACCTGAGAACCTCAGTCACCTATTCATTCTATTTATCTTTTTTTTTTTTCATTTTTTTATATTCTATTTTCACATTAATTTAATTCATGTGATTTTTGCCTATTCAGGGAATTACATACACAGATTAAATAATGTTTTTGTTTCTCTGCATAATGAGGTGTTGTGGTAATAAGTTACTGAATGTCAACTTGCTTCTACTGTGAGTGGATGAATTAACTTGCCAAAGATCAGAATCCCCAAACTTCATTCCTCAAAAAAGCAACACCCCCAAAATTAAAAAAAAAATTTGTGGGGGGGGGGGTCTAACCTGTTTTACTTTTGAAATCACATGCCATGTATGACAGAGAATTTATGTGCTTATGGAAGTCTCCCCTCCTCATCCCCAAACTTATATATATCAACTCCACAGTCGCACCAACTGGAAGGAGGGGGGTGGGATTATTAGCAAAAATGGCATGACTTCCAGCACAACTCACTGACAGTGATTTCCTTTGGAGGAACTCTGACCCTTAGTGGGTTGAACTTAGCAAATGATGTTTGAGACTTCAATCTTCATTTCATCCATAAGTTACCCAAGCCAAGTTTCATTTTCAGTCTGTTTCAGTATAGGTGCATTGGACAATGTTTTCCTGGTATAAGCGTTCTGAACATTTAGTGCTGTTTCTTATATTTGCTAGTATGTTTATTATTGTAACACTGTATTTTAACCATATTTTGTAAAATTGGTATATTTTTTATTTTAACGTTTTTAGCACATTTCACCAATTTCCTGATTCAAATTTTTTATGTGTTTTGTTTTAATAGTTGTTTACTGTTGCTTTTCTTATTATTGTAGTTTTTTTATTAAGATATTTATTACTGCCATATCTGATTATAAGGATGATATTGTGGTGGTGGGTCAGTAGTGTCTTTTTTGAGTTCTCCCATGTTTGATTATTATTATTTTTTTATCATTGTTATCAATGGGAGAGAATGCTAACTTTTTATTTTAAATTTTTTAGGCTGGATTTAATGCTGTGGAGTGATGTATGGTTATATTATATTATAATTTTTTGGATGTGATATGTGTAGTACTTTTTATTTTATTTTCCTCACTATAGGCTATGGGATGAGTAGGTCTGGTTTATTTTGTTTAGGTTTGGTAGCATAATGTAATCAGCCTATAGATATACAGAGATACATAAATAATAATATATAGATAGAAAAATAGGTACATCAACAAAATCACATTGCAGTTATCTGTTCTGATATTGCAAAGTTACCTAAGACAAAAAAAGGATACTCTGTGTAGTATATAACGTACACACTTTAATCAATCATTGTGTGTGTGTGTGTGTGTGTGTGTGTGTGTGTGTGTGTGTGTGTGTGTGTGTGTGTATGTCTGTATTTTATATGCACTATTGATAACTTACTTTACCTGATATACTGCTGCTTTATTTCTTTGCATTTCCTTATATCATCGTGTCTATTTGCTGTATTCCTTATTTTTATAATTGAATGCATGATAATCAGTACTCATTACTGGGGTGTGAAGATGCATGTGTCTGCTCATGTCTCAAAGTTCGCTGATTTGTACTCTGTAAATCATGCAACTTTTTCTATGCATTTCAGAGTCATCACTGCATCAAATGAATTCATTAGGAGGCAGCCCAAGGCAAAGGGACAATTGTAATTAATGTCAACTGATGAGTTTATTAGTTTTGAGCTTTGAAGTGTCCTACAAATAGAACTTAGCCTCATTTTCTTCAGATAATAGACCAGGTGATGTTTATACTATGACTATCAACAGCAGAAATTTGCTGTTAGTAGTTTAGATCATCTGACTAATTTCTGGTATTAGGTCATAGAATTACAATACCCAAACTGCAGGTAATTTTCTTTATCAATTTTGATCCCAAGGAATTTTATGTTTAGCAACTTCAAAGCATGTCTGGTACTTGGTGATTTTGTACAGTACTTAGAGGGCTTACTCGCTGACATTTAGCATGTACATTTCGTCACTAGCAAATTATATTTCTGTATGCATATTTGTTGTCATTGTTTAAGTCTCAAAGTGAAAACACTAATTTTTTTTTTCCAAATCTCTTTTTATAAACTGTGAGTTTCTTATTACAAAGGTACTGACCTAACGTCTGAAGCTGCTGTTTCAATTGGGGTACCACAGCCCATCTTTTCTCAGGACAGTCCATATTTAGTCTGTTCCCTGTGGGGTAAAAACATGAAGGATTTCAAGTGCTGGTATTATAGGGGAAACTACTTTTCTACTTTCTCTATAATACTGCAGATGACTGTGGTAGTATAACATAAATGGTTTAATGTGACAGCAAACAACAGAAACAGTCATCTTTTTAAAACAAAGGTTATTTTACCAATAACAGAAATATAGGTCTGCTCTATCATTTGCTCTCCAAAATCTTATGTTTCAGTTAGTTATGTCCCACTTTGGGCATCTATAAAGGTAGTAATCCAATGTTTCAGTTGTTCAATAAAGTGAAATATATTTGTTAATATTATCGAAAATGTCATGATACCATTTCTATAGCATGATACCCTTTGAATGTCATGATATCAAAGGTTTGCATTCTATGTGAATTGTATTCTCAATAATTTGGATTTGTTCCCAAAACTGATAAAATATTAATGGAACTAAAATTATATAACCTTATGCTTCAGTGAACCAGTATTTAAAACACAATGGATCAATATGATAAGATTTGTGGTGTATTTATTTAAGCCAGAATCATGCAGATTTCATATCATCCCCAATGGTAAACTTTTTTCATATTCATCATGCAGAATATTATGCTAAAAAACACTCTTTTGATGGAACACATAAATATTCAACAAGAATTTTAATTATACTGGGGCTCTGTATATCAGCTATACTCTGAAAAATTAAAGCTGGTCGGATTCATTAACTCAGTAGCCCATCACGTCTTTCAGTCTCATCCTATGATCTTTAGGAATCTAAGGTTTTGTTGGAGATTGTCAGCTTTTCCCTCCTAAAGTGCTGAGATATGCTTCCGTTTACACACACACACACACACACACACACACACACACACACACACACACACACACACACACATATATATATATATATATATAAATCTTGCAGAGTTAGAATTCAGACCACTGCTTGTGGTTTATGATTACTGACAGAGTGTTTGCAATCTGAAGGCTATTCTTAACAATATTTTTCACTTTATTCTGCTGGATCCCAAACTGAAGACCACTGTGCCACCTAAAAAGGTCAGGTTAGCTGCCATGGAAGTAAGCTATTGAATTTTCATGGTGTTGTTCAAACCACACTTTTTCAGTTACCACAACTGCTCTACCATGAAACAATTCAAAGTGAGAAATATCATACTGTAAGATCATGTACTATTTAAGGAGGATAGTCTCATAAAATGACTCATTTGTAACTCTGCTAGTAGTAATAGAACAATATGTCTACACTGCCAGCCCATTTAAGAAGATTGAAGGGCCTGTGCATTTACTTTTGCACTTAAGATTTCCCTTAAAAATAATACTTCCTCTGTTTTACATATCATTTGTAATCTAAGTTTTGTGCTTAATCGACTTGCATTTTTCTGCATATATTCTTTCTTGATTCCCTTTTTCTATGTTTTTGTCTTTGCCCCGTATTTAATTCTGTCTTCTTCATATGAAACCCTTTCTCTTTCTCCCTCCTTTTCCTCGGTCTATGTTCAGCATTCTGTTTTGGCATGTTCTAGCCTTTGTCATCAATGAGTTCATTACTATGTCTCTTTTTCAGATCCTGTACTCTTTCTGTTGAGTGTGGTTTTAGACAAGTGACTTATTAATGTAGCTCAGTTTATTCTATTCACTTGCACCTTGATGTCAGGTCATTTACTCTCTTTTCCTTATGGATTGTCCTAGCCATCACCAGTCACAATTACAACCTGCCTAGCAGGATACACAATCATTGCATGTTTATTTCCTTCTACCCTTACTGTTTCTCTGATGATGTAACTCTGTTCCCAGAACTGGGTACCAGGTTATACAGATGTATATCTAAGGATAAATACAATCTATACAACAATTCACATATGTAGTAATAAGAACAAATAATTTTTTATGGAGCATGTTAAGCCATAATTGTATTTAAGGTCATCTAGACCATCAGAAAGATTGAACAAGAAGTCCTGTTTTTTTTGTTTTATTTTTTTATGACTTTTACACTAGGTACCAGCCCACTGATTCAGGTGAAGATTAGCCATATTTGCTGCAGATAACTTGGCTCACATGCATTCCCAGGTCCTGTAAGGTCAGCCTGGGAGGGACAATGTATTGGTCTATAATGTACTTGCCTCTTTTAAGTAGACTATAGAGACCTTTGATTGGCAGTAATCTAGAGGAGCTCTAAGTGAGGAATGGCAGCATATGGTAACATAGTTTGGAGACACAACCCTGCCTCCATTGTGGTAATATAGCTTATAGAGACACAACCTATCCTCCATTATGGTAACATAGTTTAATGACACAACCCATCCTCCATTAATCTAACACAGTTTAGAGACACAACCTAGCCTCCATTATGGTAACATAGTTTAGAGCCGCAACCCACCTCCATTATGGTAGCATAGTTTAGAGACACAACCCATCCTCCATTATAGTAACATAGTTTAGAGACACAACCCATCCTCCATTATGGTAACATAGTTTAGAGACACAACCCGTCCACTATTATGTTAACATGGTTTAGAGACACAGCACATCCTCCATTATGGTAACATAGTTTAGAGACATAACCCATCCTCCTATATCTCAGTCATAGGAGTACTCACGCCAAATGAGTCTGTTGCTGTCTTGCCTGGATTATCAGGGTAGATCAACAAAAGGCCACCCCCCCATCATAGTTTAACAAATGTCACTATCACTTCCTCTTCCAGCTCTCACATATTATGGGAATGGACAGGGAGTCAGTCAGTGAAGTTAATCCCTGATGGTAAACTCTGCTGGTGTGGCAAAAGGTGGACTGTTGTTAAGAGTTAAAGAAAAAAAAATATGACTTGCCTCTGCTTGAACTTATATTTTATTTATGTTGTGTCAAAATATAGGCAAATATGATGCAAGTGTGATGTACTGTATTTTTCACCTTCATCATATCTTAGCTTTCCTTTTTTGTCTCCCCAGCTCATGGATGTGCAGACTGCAGGATAGGTTTGACCAACCCTTCAGGATACTTCACTTCACCCTGTTATCCTAGCGTCTACCCTAACAGCCAAGCATGTGAATGGAAGATTTTAGCCCCTCCTGGATTCATCATTAAACTAATTTTTGTGGACTTTGAACTTGAAGAAGCTCAGAAATGTATATATGATTATGTTGTCGTGTACACTGGAGAATCTAGCCGGACATTCTGTGGCCTCACTGCCAACCGTTTATCATTCACCTCAACTGGTAACACAATGAATATTTCATTTACATCTGATTTTAGTGTACAGAAGAAAGGATTCAATGCTACATACTGGCATGGTAAGAAGTAGGAAGTAAAGACACAATGTGACTTGCTTTTCTTTGTTTGTCATTAGCGCTATTTAACAAGTATTTTGTATGAGATACTGAGACTGAAACTTGGACGAAAAAAGAGAATTTTAAACATAATG
This sequence comes from Protopterus annectens, assembly GCF_019279795.1. NCBI lineage: Eukaryota > Metazoa > Chordata > Ceratodontiformes > Protopteridae > Protopterus > Protopterus annectens. The sequence goes on along the minus strand of NC_056725.1, from coordinate 237,412,426 downwards.
AAGGTTTCTGTTACCAGGGCTGCATTTGTCTTGGACACAATGGTCTCAACATTGTTCTAGTTCAAGCACTTACTGTTTTGGCTATAGGCAATGTGGAAATTTAAAAAATTATATTTTTTTCTGACAATATATATCTATAAAAGCTGTAACATTGTCTATGGCATAACCAAACTGTCTAGAAAGTACATAGCTGCTCCTATAAACATGTTGACTGGCAATGTTTGTACAATAACACTAACATTGCTAGTTCAGTGCTATTTGCATGCTGTTGCTACTGTTGTAATACATAGTATTTGTTTCCATGGTAATCATTTGAAAAAATTCCTGATCCCCAATATAATGACCATTACTAGGGCAGATAGCCTAGTATGAACCTATGAACCCTTTGTCTCTGATTTCTGTTTTGTTTCCTTGTCTGCCAGATTATTTTTTATTTAAATCTATTTTAAATGTCAATGATGAGAAAATTACAGTGACAAGAAGTTCATTTCCCTATAGCCTCCATGTTTATATCTACGTATGACCAACTGTCTGTACTGAGACTCCTAGTTAAGGCCCACTGTGCCTGTCATATCACAAGAACACCATCAGACTCTACTTGGTGTGAAATTCTTTACGTTAACACCGGTGAAAATGAAGCTGTTGTTTGAGAATGCAAGCATGTTACTGTTGCTACATTCAACTTCAGTGTGTTTGTGTCATCAGAGATTGAGTTGCTGTCAGGTGCTCACAACTCAGATCATAACTTGGCAGCATCTTAGTTGTATTTAGAAAGTGAACTGTACTAGCAGAAGGATGAAGGGTGATAATGACTCAGAAAATCATAAACATGACTAACCTCTTGATATGCCCAGTATAAAATAATAGACTTTTTTTTCTTTTTTTCTTGCAGCATTTCCATGTTTTCTTAAAATATAAGAAAATAATATTTGTCATGGTATTGAGACTGTTGTCATTTTACAACAGTGAGATTGTATCACATATTTATTTATTTGTTTATTTATTTGATAGCTGAGTTGTTGAGCTGTTCGACAGAACCCTTTTCAGCATGACCTTGGTCTGAAGATACAAAAGGCTAACATAGGATATATGAATCAAATAAATTAGTCATATGTTTATATACATACATACATACACACGCACATATAGACACATACAAAACACACACACATTGAAGAAACTTAATGCTTGTGTTTGTAATGTCATGTATGTGTGTGCCTGTCTGTTTGAATTAATGGATGCGTTCACAGGTATAAAACCGAATTCTTAGTCAAATGTTTTGCACTTGTTGATGGATGTTGTGTAGAGTACATTATGGAACCAGTTCATTTTGGACTTGACAACAAACATCAGACAGTATTGAAAAAAATGACGTGTTTGAATACAGTAGCTACATCCTGAAGTATGCAGAAAACACATTTTGTCAGGATCTTAGTGCAGCTCCTCCTTGGAGTTTGGGCCATAGTTATACTGGCTTTGTAGCTGTTCCTTGTATTTTTGGAGGTAATCTGTGAGCTATCTGTCAGCTATACAGGAGAGACTTTGTGAGGTTATTAATATTACATGGTCCTATCACAATCCTCAGAACAGTAGATCTGAAAGTTTGAAAATGTATTAAGTCTGAGGTTGCTGTATCTCATTGTATACTCTAAACATATCTCCGAAACCTTATTTTCGGGGGGGGGGGGACACCTGGTCCTCTCAGACCCGCTCCCATATAAGTATATTAACTGTACAACCATAGAGAAAAGAGAATGTTCCTCCAACACTGAATCACTTGCACACACGTAAACTTTTAGAAATGGCTGCAAAACATAATAGAGGGCATTACCACATTACAAATACTGGTAAACACTAATTTGCATTGTAACTCCTGTGTTCTAAAATCACAGCAGCAGTTATTTTCTGTACCATTAAACAATATTCAGTTAAATACATTTTGAGCAAATGTAGTGTTGGTGAAATGAATTTTAGACAAAAGGAACCACATTTATTTGTCAATAAAATGAGCTGATGAAATGAACCAAACCAATATATAAGCAGCAGGGGTGTATAGAGTGCAGCACCCTCCCCAGTGCCATGAGTATATGGGTGAATTTGAACTTTAAAACTATAGGAGATAGTTTCAGAATTCATGTTAGTACTCACAAGATCAGGTATCACATGTTCGATAAGGAGCCATTGCTGATATGCATTTTGGATTTCTTATAGCTGTGTCCTGGATTACTTTTGCTGAACCATTTTATCCTATCTATTCAGTACAGACACTCTGTGTCTGTTAGGAAGACTGATTATTTTATGCACCTCACTGTTATCTGTCAATGAAACATTTTGATATCCTGTTACTTTTAGTTGGAACACCTCTGATTTGCTTTAGTACGATTTTTAATGCGGGGAAAAGTAAATGTAGACAGAAAGTGAAAAGTAATGAGCAGTAATTATTTAATGACTATGATACACTCATATGTTTTGCTTGGTGATTAAAAAAAACATGACTGCATAGATATTTTTATGTGTTTCTTGCCCTACCCTTTCTATACACATACAAAAACAAACAAACAAATTTAGCTGATAATGTTACTGTTTACTAATGGCTAAAATGTACTTAAGTTAAAGTTCATCTAAGAATTCTGGTACCAGTGGTGAAATTCTCACATTCTGTTGAGTTCTTATATATGCCTATTTGCAAGTCAAGGTCTCTGTTAATGAATCAGTGACATATGGCCAGTGATTGTCCTAATACTCAAGTTAGTTGTTCCATGGCACTGTAAACATCTTGAGCCATAGGCAAATGCAACATTATTCCACCTCCCATATAGTAACACATATAACCCACCTCCCAGAGGACCACCTGTCCTGCCTTCTGCATAGTGACACATAATGCTCATTGTTGACTAGGATCACATACTGTACAGTGACACATAGTACTCATTTTCTAGGGACATCCAAATGCCACATCTAAGTGTGCACAATAGTCTCGATGTTCCTATGATTTGGTATGCCACATGAGTTCACATTACATCAGAATAGTTTTTGTATAGTTTAGCTATACAGCTAACTTAAATTGCATGCTGCTTTGTCAACATGACATAGATACCTTGTGGGAAAGTTCTGCTCACATGAGCAAACCATGTAGACATAGGCACCTTGTTGCATCCAGGCAGAGAAGGGAGCCTATGGACAGATAAACCCCTCTAATTATAGGAGCACATGTGGAAAAATGATGGCATTCTGCCCTGCAGAACGGAAGTCACAAGACAGCTGGTACACAGAAACGTGCTGTGTCGCCTACTTTAATGCATAGATATTCCCAGCGCTACATATTTCTGCCTGGCATACCTTTGCCCTGAAAGATAATCCTGCACTTTTGATTGCCCATTCTGTGCTTAAGTACACATTGTGTTCTAATGATTGGGTACAATATGGGTTTCATTCCTGCCTTTCCAATATTTTGAGAATGGTCAAAAGTTTAGCAGTAGCCTCTTGCATATTCTGGAAAGATTAACTCTTTGTGTATGCTTTATTCCCATTTGGTTAAAACAAAATATTGTACAGTATGGTATATTAGAGTTGCCTGCCTTGAAGACCCTTAGCACTACTGTTTGAACCACCATATCTCCTTCTCATTGACCTCTTGGAGTCTATTTTCTGTAAAGAACCTCTTGTGTTAATGCATGTACTCCTCCCTAACTTTTAATATTAGGAGCCACCTTGGCTACCTCCCCTCAGGTTCTAGGAAGTGGGATCTGAGAGAAAGGCCTATCTCAGTTCTCTCCTTGTGATCCTCCCTGGTTCTTCTTCCAATGGAAGTTTAATATGTTTCTACAATTACGTACTATATTCAGGCTTGCTGCAACCAAACATCTCTATTTCCGAAGTATCCCCTTCCACAGGAAACTCAGCACCTTTTGACATCCATGACTTAAATTTAGGCTTGTAAATTAATATTAGCTTTTCCTGAAATCCCAGTATTTGACCTCTGTTGGAGGTATGGGCATTTACTGTATCTCATCCCTTATACTTTTTCCACATGGTTGTTTCCATGTATGCAAGGTACCATGTCATGAAAGTAATTAAAACATCTTCTGGGATATCACTATCACACAGACACCTACTGTCTCCCCACCTGTCTTCCCATTCATAGTGAATCCTTTTCATTGACACTTGGAAATATTTCCCTTCCATGGCCTTATCAGAAGTGAACTACCCAAAGAAGTAATGTTCTTCCATACCAACTGTAGAATTAAGAATAATTATGTCTGATACAGTATCCCTCTTAACAAGGCTTCTTTATTCTGTACAAGGGCAGGATGGAGGCTTTATGAAATTGTGGACCAGCTACAGTTTCATGGCAATCCACCTCTATCATAGTTCTAACTCTGTTTTCTGCCTCATGTTTTTTGCTCCCCATTCAGTCTCAGTGGTATTTGGACCATTCATGCCCTGTTTTATAATGTTGGAAATATTTAAGCCCATGATCATGGCATGTACTCAAACTAATGGTTCCACTTTTGCCTGTGGAACCTAATGTGATGCTTTAGACTGCCTCCCACATTTCATTATACCAATGTATAAACCTGGATTTAACCCCACTTGTGCATTTCTGCATTTGTTCCCTGCTAGTTAGTCCATTAGATATCTCTATATCTTGCCCATTTCTTCCACAGTGTGACACTGCAATCTTTTAACCGGATTTTCATCACTTTTGCCAAAGTACTGAGTGTGCAAATAGATTACTGTAACAGCTGACATAATTATATGGGACATATCCTACCAAGTATTGGACATCTAGCCAGTCTGCAAAACTTTGAGCTCAGTTCTCACTCTCTCTGTTAGGATGAGAGTACCATTATTATAAGTCTCCCAACATTTCAAAATTATTAACTTGAAATATGCTCACTCCTATTAAAGTAAGTGTTTATCTCTTTCTTCTGGGTTTCTCTTACAGTATGGTACAAACACCAAACCACACAAGCTCCCAAAAGAAGCTGAAACACTAGGCATTCTCCTCAAACAAATGAAACACCAATCACTGCTGTAGCTGCCAATTTTCTTTCTTTATTCAGTACATCCTGGTACCTTGGCCTCATAGGCCTTCAATGGAATAACTTCATACAATCCAAGCAGCTTTTTATATTCCAGCTCAACATTAATTCATCTTGATTTGATTAAATAATTAAATTATTGAATTATTTAAACAATGAAATACTTTCTTTACTCATTATGCAGCTTAGAGCTTAAATATGTGCCCCCCCCCCACACTTTCACATACATCATAACTATATTAAATAAATTAACCCAAGTAATTTCCCAAGTAACACTTTTTTTTAAAAGGAATAAATCACTTCTATTACTTAATGAAATAACATATATTCACATTTCTTCATACACCACAATAACTTACACATTTGAACACATAAAAATGCTTTTCAACCTCTCCCAAGACTCAGTTACAAATATTTATCCATGACCTATTGAATTTATTTTATTAAATATAAAATTTTTAATTCTTATTTTATTGCACATATTTTTTACTATTGATATTAATTTATTCATCCAAAATTCATTGCTTTTTAAACTAACCAACACATTTATTCTGTAAATAAGCTAAAATCCATCCACTAGATTTAAAATTTAAATGCCCCAATCAATATTCAGATTGAGACCCCTAGGATATAGAGTGTCCAAATATACTATTAATTTAGTTTCTAACTTAATCAACTTTTTTTTAAATTCACCCCCCATAGTATGTTCTTCAAAGGGCTTTGTTAATACACTAAAGAAAAAACTATCTATACTACCCCCATGTGTGTCGCAAAAGTGTTGTGCCACTGGGCTATCCAATCTCTTATTTCTTACATCGCCCAAGTGCTCCAGTATTCTAAGTTTCGCCTTTCTTTTTGTCTGTCCTACATACCATTTACAAGGTGTACATCCACATCCAATGATGTAGACTACACCACACAAATTGCAACTAAATTAATTTTTAACCAAAAACATTTTTCCATTTATTATTCATTCATCAATATTTTTTTAATTTATCACATACTTTGCAAATCCCACATGGAAATACTCCCTTTCTTTTAACCGAATCAACCTTATTTCTTGTTCTTAACAACTCTTTTAGATTATTAAGTCTACCATACGAAAAGGTAACTTTCGCAGGAAATAGCTTTCCTACTACTTCATCCCTACATACCACTGGCCAAAGGTCATTTACTAACCCCCTAAGTACTTCAAAAAGGGGAGAGAATTTGTTCACAAAGAAAAGGGGTACTACACCCACCTTCTCCATTTTGTTTTTCCTGATGAACTCTTGAATAGAAACACCACCTTTCTTTTATAACTCGTGTTTCTCTTCAGTTTATTTAAAGCTTCACTTTTATGTTCTATACTATATCCACACTTTAATAATCTTTTCTTAACTAGATCAAATTCCCCTCTCCAACATTTTTTTATCAGAAGTATTGGTCATTATTCTTCTGAACTCATCATAAGGAAGTGATTTAATCAAATGACCAGGATGAGCACTGTTAGCTTCCAAAAAGCTATCCGCAGCTGTATCCTTATGGTATGGTTTATACTGCAAAACACCCCTTTCATCTACATAAAGTTCAACATCCAAGAATTGCATTCTATTCCTACTAGTTCTATTGGTAAATTCCAAGCCACAAGTGTTTTGACCAAGTAATTTCATAAATTGAGCAAACTCATTAATCTCCCCCTGCACACAAAAATCAAATTGTCAATGAACCTTTTAAACATGATAACGCTGCCCTTAAAAAAAATCTGAAACATACACAAACATATTTTCAAAATGTGCCATGAATAAAACTGCATAAGATGGGGCAAAGGCCATCCCCATTGCAGTTCCTTCCAATTGCAAGTAATAATCATGTTCAAAAACAAAGTAATTATGCATTAAAGCAAATTCTAACAACTGACAACAGTAAGTGGGTTTAGGTCCCTCACCCAACATTTTAACCACTGCTTCCAGGCCCATCTCGATATTAATATTGGTGTACAGGGACTTGACATCCACATAGGCACGATAAAGGCTTGGTTTCCAATGAATCTTTTTAATGTTTTCCAATGTTTTTTTTTTGCTTCCCATTCAGTCTCAGTGGTATTTGGACCATTCATGCCCTGTTTTATAATGTTGGAAGTATTTCTGCCCATGATCATGGCATGTACTCAGACTAATGGTTCCACTTTTTCCTGTGGAACCTGCTGTGTTGCTTTAGACTGCCTCCCACATTTCATTATACCAATGTATAAACCTGGATTTAATCCCACTTGTGCATTTCTGCATTTGTTCCCTGCTAGTCAGTCCATTAGATATCCCTATATATTGCCCATTTCTTCCACAGTGTGACACTGCAATCTATTAACCAAATTTTCATCACTTTTGCCAAAGTACTGAGTGTGCAAATAGATTACTGTAACAGCTGACATAATTATATGGGACATATCCTACCAAGTATTGGACATCTAGCCAGTCTGCAAAACTTTGAGCTCAATTCTCACTCTCTCTGTTAGGATGAGAATACCGTTATTATAAGTCTCCCAACATTTCAAAATTATTAACTTGAAATATGCTCACTCCTATTAAAGTAAATGATCTCTTTCTTCTGAGTTTCTCTTACAATAATCTGTATGATCAGTGCCAAACATTTTTGACAAAGCATATATTATCTTTGCTGTGAGTAACAGAGGAAAAGAGATAAAACCTCACCGATTATTCATTATCAGTTTTGGTGTTTTTTTTATACACACATTCAAATATCCAAATAATACAATAATAGACATTTTCCAAACTATCAAATTTATTTTTCTCTTTGTAGTGAGGGAACAATTTCTCGGCATCCATGGGTCATTTTTCACACTTATTACTTATGTACCCTAACTGAAGTGTAATTAATTGCCCTTCGTGTCAGTGCTCTTTTTCCCTCTTCAGACTTCTTCCTGATGCTTTATTGCTTCTCGGCAGTTTCAGACTTTTTTCTGTTGAAGCTCCTTTTCACCCTTTTTCATTCTCATCTGTTTCGGTGTCTGTTTTTGCCACATGAGCTGTTTAATTTTCTCACTGGCTACACAGCATCTCATTTCCAATTCTGTGTTCACTTTTTCAGTTCAAGCTGCATTCTGAGATCATCCGCAGAAGGATTAAGTTGCCTTTTGTGTATATTGTGCATTCACAGCTACTACCAGGCTATTTCTAGCTGAACTGCATGTAGTCTACATTTAGAGTTCTTCCGGAACAATATTGATCTGTGGGGATTTGTTTGCCTCCTTTTATAACAAATGACTAAACCAGTTCTGTTCCAGGACATGTTGCAAAAATGCCTGAAAAATGGATGCATTTTTCACATGGACAAGAATGTTCCTTAGTGCCTATACTTCCTCTCTTCTGATATCCAAAGTTCTTTTAGCGATGAAGAGAGGCTTGATAAATGTGCTTCTGATGACTCCCTTTTTGGCCCAGACAGCATTAGTTCTACCTTCTTATACACCTGGACAAGAGCAATTACCAAAAATTTCCAGACTGGATTTCTCACACAAAATAAGTGATCCTTAATCGACCCCAGCATTCAAAATCTCCATTTAACAGTTTGGATGACCTAATTTTGATCCCATTTAGGCACTCTTTTTTTTATAGGACATGTACCAGGTATTAAAGAAGGGTAGAAAATCTGCTATTGGGAAATCATATTTAGCAAAATGGAACATATTTTCCAGCAGATGCCATAAAAGAGAACAGAATCCACCCCATGTGAGAGATCCTCTGGTTCTTTAGTAAGGTACATGTCTATAAAAGTACATTTTTGCCATTTCTGCTTTTCTGCCTTTGGATCCCCCTTTCTTTTTTTTATCTCATGTTAAAACATTTTTGAAAGGGGGTTTTCCTATCCACCCAGAAAAAAGAACATCGTAATTTGATTTGGAAGAAGTTAACTCTGACATTTTTAACCTGCAGACAGTGAGTGCTTCCATAAAATTTCTAACATGGAAAACTACTTTTATTATTTATCTACCTTATGCTAGATGGGTATCAGAATTACACCCCATAGGTCTACACATCATTTCTTGATTTTCCACAAGGACAGGGTGAGTTTCAGAACTAACCTTTCTTTTTATGCTAAAGGTTGTCTATGAATTTACATTCAGCCAGGCCATTCTTTACCCTGTGCTTTATCCCGACCCAGAAAAAAAAAGTTGAAAGCCTTCTGCATACCTTAGATGTCCACTGGCAATTGCGATTTTACTTGGATAAGACTAAAATATCAGGGAGTCTAACCAATGTTTTGTATCCTTTAATGGCAATAAGAGCAACCAGCTTCAAACAAACCATTTCTAGATTCCTATCTCAGGCTATCAAATTCTGTCATATACATAATGGAAAAAAAAACATCTCTAAAAGTCAAGTCTCATCCTATTAGAGTTGTGCTTCTTTTTGAGGCTTTTTGGAAAGGGATAGACTTTTGGTCTATCCCAGATGTAGCTTCTTAGTCTTTTGCACACATCTTTACTAGAGACTACAAACTTGATTCAGTCTTCAGAGCTAGAGATGAATGGCAAAAGTCATTCAAAGGGTTTTAGACTCTGATCCCTCCGCATTCGCCCTTTTTTATAAGCTATAGCAACCATCTTATATTGGTATGGATACTGCAGCAGTGATCACATTAAGAACACTGTAAAGTTGTGTTTAAGTTAACTTATCATAATAGTAAATGTTCGAATAGATCACTGTTGTGGTATTAGCAGCCTCCACTCTTCCCTCCATTATTCTTACTCTTTCCATGGTCAGGCTGGGGTACCCTGCTTTACCTCCTGACATGGCAATATATGCTGATTTTGACCTAACTGCCACACAGCATCAGACTTTGGCCTCCCCTTTGGGCAAGAAAGCTCTGATTTTTTTTTGTAATTGAACATCCCTCTTATAATAGCAGTACTTCCATGCTAACAGAGACAGCACAGAGAGTGAGAATGGAGTTTGAGGCTTTGTAGACTGGCCAAACAACTAACCGTAGGCAGGTGCCTTCTAAATAGTGTGAAATATGACCTATCAGGACCTCTGGAAACATTATTTAACCATAGCCTCCAAGCTGGCTCTGTGCCTCATGAATGAAAAACAGCAATTGTCATCCCTGTGCACAAAGTTGAGCCATCTACAGACCCTGGAAACTGCAGATCCATATGTCTGACTAGTCTCACATGCAAAGTCATGGAAAGAATTATCACAGAAATGAGCAGTGATATCATAGGAAACCTTCAGACAAAAGACCCAACCCAGTTTAGTTTTGTCAAGGGCAGGTCATGCCGACTCAACCTGGTGGACTTCTTTGAGAAAGTCATCAAAGCACTGGGTAAGGGCAAAATGGTTTAAACTGCCAACCCTGACCTGGCCAAGGCATTTGACACAATACCCCATGCAGAGATTCTGGAAAAACTCAAGGGGTTAGGTATAAACCCTTATGTCACCCAGTGGGAATTTGAACTGGGAGTCCATTTCTACAAAGATGCCAGTCACCAGAATCCCTTGGGGACTGGTCCTAGGATTGCTCTTTTTTGGCATCTACTTCTTTAAAGTCAAGACTAATGTCAGGGGCCTCTAGCTTACCAAATTTGAAGATGATTACAAATTAGAAGCAGGCAAAAAATTCCCCACCAACACTAATTTTCTCCAAGAAGGGCTGACACATACAAATAACTGGTGTCAGAGCCGTGGACTAAACCTGAAGTCCAAGAAATGCATAATAGTACCCTTAGAAAAGTCAGCCACCCCTGGAAACATATTGACAACACACCTCTAAGATTCAACCCAGTAGTCTGGGACTTGGGATACACACATACAGTAATCTAGTCTTTGACCATCACATGTCTATGGCAGTGAGTAAATTGTTCTATGCTGTGCAACTTATAAACAAAGGTATGGCATCTAGGTCCAAGTAGGCCATTGTTCAACTGTATTCAGCATCATCAGACCTATCACCTAACCAGGCATATCCAACAACTGGAACATCCACAGAGGTTCATCATTAAAAGAATACAGAGTGTAAGTAACATGTCTTATGCAGACCACCTGAACGCTCTAAACCTGTATTCTGTCTCCTACAGTCTGTTGAGGGTAGATCTATGCCTGGCATACAGGGCATTTTCAGAGCCTACTCTGACGGACCTCCTGCATATCCACAAAGCAAACAGCACCAGAATTGCTTGTTCTAAAGACTTAAACCTTGCCTGTGATATAAATAAGATATGCTGGAGAGACTGTTATATATCCCAGAGACTACCCCTTCTTTGGAATAGGCTCCCTATCCATGTGAAGTAGTGTTTCTCCCTAACGCAATTCAAATGTGACATGGACAACTGGATACGGAATAGAAAATGTATCATTGGTTTGACATCTATGTCTGTAATAAACACAGACAGCCTGCATCATTCATCTCTCAGGGTCCTGATTGTAAGTGTTTCATCTCCCAAGCCTCTGCTTACATTTATCAAATGTACCAGAACTTGTCAGAGATTTGGGATGTATGGCTATTTTTAAAAAGACCCCCAGTGGTCATTAGCCTAGTATACACCTATGAACCTATGATCTATCCCATACAGTTATGTCAGCTGCTGCAGTGATCTATTTGAACATCTGTTGTTATGGTAAGTTAACTTGCATAACTACTTTTTGGCATGCTTTTCAAAAAAGGTTGTTTGCCATTGTGCTGTACCATGGCTTACAGCAACAGCAGTCCTTTTATCCCCTGTATGTACTTGTGTCTTAGACAACAGCTACTTATAACATTTTTACTGCATGACTATCTTCCTACATGGTTCCAGATCACACAGATATATCTCACTGCCCTGTACTTAGTTGTTAGAAATGTTATTCGTATATAAATGTGTATATAGATGAACACCCTGCTTAGTTCTTGGTGCACAAAATAAATCAGAAATGTTACAGTCATGGTTTGTAGCTAAGGATAGTAAACAGAACTGTTAATGCTGGTGAATGCTTCAGTAAAGACTGGATATAGTTTATAACTAGTAAACCAGTCAAGCATTTAAGTAAACACAATTATTTTTGTCATTAGTCTTATAAAACAGAATAAAAAAGTTAATAATTTTAGGGAATTATAACATTATTTCATTGTCTGGGCAAACACTTTAAAAAAGCTTAAGAGACACAATTAACATTGTAGCAGAAGCAAAATATGCATGTAAAGGCATTATAATATGGACATACTTAAACATATCATGTCTAATAGACGTGATGTATTTTCTAGTAAGATCACTGAGGCACCCGAGTGTGTAAAGCCAGATGAGGTAAGAGCCTTGGCAAAAGAGGAGATTGGTGAGTCATGCTTTAGACCACATAGGATTAAAATCACCTCATATTTGCCAGGACAAAACATGCAGACAGCTAATAAACAAACCACTAGTTTATATAGCAGCAATTCAAGAATATCTATGTTCCTGGTGGCCACAGCTCACAAAAATCTTGCATACGAATAAGCTGACATAATTAAGTAAGGAAGGAGAAAACTGTAACTAGTTGTCAGTGTAGCAGCTGTACATCTAGAAAATTCCTGCGGACTGAGTTAGATTTAAAGTTATAAACAAAAATGTTGTGCTTAGGGTACTGATGCTACTTCAGCAAAATAGTAGCTTAGTAGCAATATTTCTGTCTCACATCTCACATCTCCAGGACTACAGATCAGTCCTGACGTCTGTTCACTCTGTGAGAGGAGTATGCATAGCTTTCCTTTGCCTATATGGGTTTGCTTGGGGGCATTCCAGTTTCCTAAGGAGAGACTGGGATTTTAGATGCAGGCCTTTAAGGAGAAGAGCAATAATCATACTGAATATTATATCCATAAAGTAGAAGAAAGCATTCTAATAACTAAGCCAACACGGGAATGGAGAAAGGAGATTCTGCTGATAGGGATGACTGCAATTAGGGTATAAACAGTAAGTAAGAGAGGGCTAGAATTTCTTGGAGAAAACTGGCAAAAGAACCAAGGTATTGGGAGCGAATAACTAGAGAGGGAAAGATGATAGAATGGGAAGATGCCAAGAATTTATTTGGACTGCAGGTTAGAGACAGCCTTCTCCATCAATGATTGATATACGAGTATATGCAAAGAGAAAGAAATAGAAGGAGCCTAAATGAAAGACCAGCACTGGTAGAGTTTTTAGTAGAATCTAGAACATAAGCTGCCATTAAAAAAGGAATAATTAGTACAGCATATAAAATATTGCATAATAACTGTAAGAATCAATCAGAGGAGGTGAGAAAGGATTGGGAAGAGAGACTGGATAAGCAATTCACAAAGAAACAATGGGAGGACATACGTATGTCTACCAAATATGCAACAAAATCTAAAAGATTTAGGAATATTGCTTGGAAATGTTTACATATATATTTTATACCCCAAGTAGACTCCAGAGAATTTTTCCTCAGATTGATATCAAAAGTTGGAGGTATGACTGGGAAGAAAGAGGTAATTGGAACATATTTTCTGGGAGTGCAGTGAGTTGGTGGACGCTAAGAATTCCCTGCAGGATGCACTGTCAGAGATGTGGGTGGGCAGCTTGCTGTGATGAGGGACATGAGTTTTTTATGCTATGGTACAGAATCAGAATTGCCTAGACGGTAGGGCCTTGCTATCTCTAATTATGGTGGATGCCAAAAAAAGCAATTACTAGAAATGGAAATCAAAATCTAAACCAACTAAATTAGAAACCGTGAATATAGTAACAGAGATAAACAACTGGAACTGAGATCGTTAGAAAAAAGCTAGGAGCAACTACATAGTCAAAATGAGAATTGTGGGACCAATACATACTGGGGAGCAATTAGGTTTAAAAGAAGGCAGGACTTAAATGAGCTATGTAAGATAAAAAAGCAAGCAGGCTGTAAGTACTCCAAACCACACTATTTATTGTGAGTGCTTTCGTCAGAGACAATGCTCCAACTTCATCAGACAAAAGAAAAGACAACAATTAACCACTTTATATACTTACAAGTGGATGCAATTAAACCAATCACAAATTAACCATCAGTAAATTACATTCACTAATTCATGTAGGGTTATAAAAAATCTAACTCCATTGTGGCAGCAGTAAACAATTCAACTAATACAAGATATCTTCTCCATTTACAATATGCATACTTAAAATCATACACAAAACATATCAGAAACCTATACATAAATACATGCATATAATAAAAATATATACGTTAAAAATAAAAATTAGCAAGGTATAATACCCTTTCAGCTAAAATACTAGGGGAGCTAAACACATGGTTGATACAGGAGTGGGTAATTATAAAGTAAAAATTAAAACTTGAATGATTTTTACTTAATTATTCCTACATTTAAAAATGCAACTTATGTACATGAATATATATATATATATATATATATATATATATATATATATATATATATATATATATATATATATATATATATATATATATATATATGTTGTGTCTTTCGGCTTTTCCTGGTTAGGGGTCGCCACAGTGGAACTCCGGTCCGCTAATGATTGGCAACAAATTTTTATGTGCCGAGTTGCCAGCCCTGACTCACAACTCAGCACGTAAAAACAAATGTGTGTGTGTGTGTGTGTGTGTGTGTGTGTGTGTGTGTGTGTGTGTGTGTGTGTGTGAATAAAAGACCAAAAAACATGGTCCAGTAGACAAGTATATATAAATGCAACCTTATAGTAAATATGACACTGACTTGATAGGCAAACAAAGGCCAGTGTGACACTTATTGTAGAAAGACATGCAAAATATACTTAAACACTTAGTTAGAAAAACTGAAGTGCTGGTGCACAAGCTATATGCACTACCTAGCAAGTGCTTTAAGCTTTAAAAGGCATTTGATTGATACATATTCATTAAGGCCAGGAGGTATGTGGGCCAGTGTGCGAACTTGCCACATAAGTCCACATTCCTCAGGTTTAAGTTCCCATGGACCTCCTCGTATATTATGTTTTAACTGTTGTATTACTGCAAACACAAACTTGTGAGTGGGGAAATCTAAGATCTGTTTTGCCAATGCATTTGTAGTAATCAGTTTGTGTATGCTGTACTGGTGTTTGTATATCCCTTGTTTTATTTTCCTTTCGGTTTTGCTAATGTAGTACGATGTGCACCCCTTGCATAAGGCTACATAGACTACCCCTTTGGTGTCACAGTTAAATTTGCCTTCTATATTGTATGTTCTATCCCTAATACAAAGTTTATTGCCCTTCTTAATAAATTTACACTGAGGACAACTACCACATTTTGCTATACCAAAACTACCCTTAAATATTTTTCTCTGTTTTTCTAACAGGCATTTCATATTGGGTCCCCTCCTATACATAAATTGTAGGGCTGCTTCCAATGTTTTATTAACACCATTGTCTTCTTCCAAAAGTATGGTCCAATTCTTAAGAAGACTGTCCCTAATGTTTTTGGAATCTGTGGAATAGGTAGCAAGAAATCTTGTGCCTGTATCAAGTGTTCGGTTCACCCTCTTTTGAATTGGCTGTTCAAAAGACGTATTATGTATTGCTTCATAGCCTTTGTGTACAAAAGGTCTAAAATACCCTGACAGCCTTTTAGTATTTACCTCATGGAAGATGTGTTCAAGAAAACTTAGTGGGTACCCTCTCTTGAGGAACATATATTTTAACAAATCGCATTCTATCATATAATCATTGTCACTCAAACCCATCCTAGCATGCCCTAACTTCCTGTCCCTTGACAACTGCCTTCTTCTGATGGTAAGGATGGCTGTCTGATAAATGTAAAAAAGCATTTGAGTAAGTTGGTTTACGATAGATGGTAGTCGTATATCTACTATTCGCCCTATTTTTAAACGGATATACATCCAAAAAGTTAATGGAATTTATGCCCACTTGGAATGTAAATTTCACAAACTGTTAAAGTGGTGATATCTGCAATAAAGGACTCTATACAGGTAGCCTCACTTTTCCAAATGAAACACATGTCATCCTGGTATCTTGTATACCAAACCACGTAATCTTTGAACATTGTGTTGTTAAACAAAAAAACTCTCTCCACCATCACGCACTTGGCGAAACTGCTACCACAGGGTGAACCCATTGCAATACTTGTTTTCTGAAGAAGAAATTGCCCATTAAACCATAGGAAATTGTTAGACAAGACTATGTCTAGAAGGGTTTCAAATTCAATGACATAAATTTCTCCACCATCCATCCCTTTCATGAGCAAAAGTTCTCTAACCCACTCAATAGCTAACTCTTGTGGTATCACTGTGTAGAGGTCTTTAATGTCTACTATGAGGAAGATAAAATTCTCATTAAATTCTAAGTTGTTGATGTTATCGAGGAAACCCCATGAGTCATGGCAGATTTGTGGTTCAGTTTTTATATAAGGTTTTAACTTATTGTCCATAAATTTAGCACTTGCATATGTAATAGACCCCCTCCCATCCACTATGGGTCTGAATGGGGGGTTATTCAGGTCCTTGTGGATTTTAGGAGAACCAAAAAGCATTGGTATAATAGGTGCTGGCATTGTCAAATACTGAAGTGTGTCAATGTCTATGCTCCCTTCTAGAAATAAATCATTAACAATGCTATTAATCCTCCTATAAGTGCCATTGACTTCATTAAGGCTGACATGCTCATAAACATCACTGTTTAAATAAACTTCCATTTGATTTATATATTCGGTTTGGTCCATAAAGACCAGACCTCCGCCCTTGTCAGGCTTCATGACTCTGATGTTACATAAATTTAACAAGTTAATGAAATCTAACTCATCAGAAGAAATATTCTTTTTAACATTCATGCTGTTTGAATTGTTAGATAACATAGCTCTTAGGTCCATCTCACAAACTTTTTCAAATATAGCCAAAGACTCTGGAGACTGTAAAGTGGTGGCAGGAGAAAGTGTAGTTAGACAGCATAGGATGGTGGTTTGTAGGATGACATTGGTGATCAAGAAGAGGAGGATGAGTGTGAGGACAGCCCCAAGGATCAAATGGTGGAAATTGAAAAATGATAATTGTGAGGTGATGTTCAGGGAAGAGTTAAGATAGGCACTGGGTGGCAGTGAAGAGTTACCAAATAGCTGGGTAACTACAGCAGAGCTAGTAAGAGAGATGGCTATAAAGGTGCTTGGTGTAACATCTGGAAAGAGGAAGGAGGACAAGGAGACCTGGTGGTGGAATGAAGAAGTACAGGAGAGTATACAGAGAAAGAGGTTGGTGAAGAAGTGGGATTGTCAGAGAGATGAAGAAAGTAGTTGAGAGTATAAGGAGATGAGGTGCATGGCAAAGAGAGAGGTGGCAAAGGCTAAGGATAAGGCGTATGACAAGTTGTATAAAAGGTTGGACACTAAGGAGGGAGAAAAGGACCTGTACCAATTGGCTAGACAGAGGGACCGAGCTAGTAAAGATGTGCAGCAGGTAAGGGTGATAAAGGATAATGAGGGAAATGTACTCACAAGCGAGGAGAGTGTGTTGAGCAGATGAAAAGAGTACTTTGAGGGGTTGATGAATGAAGAGAATGAGAGGGAGAGAAGGTTGGATGATGTGCGCATAGTGAATCATGAAGTGCAGTAGATTAGCAAGGAGGAAGTAAGGATAGCTATGAAGAGGATGAAGAACGGAAAGGCTGTTGGTCCAGATGACATACTTGTGGAAGCATGGAGGTGTTTAGGTGAAATGGCAGTGGAGTTTTTAACTAGAAAGTTTAATGAAATCTTGGAAAGTGAGAGGATGCCTGAGGAATGGAGAAAAAGTGCTTTGGTACCAATTTTTAAGAATAAGGGTGATGTGCAGAGCTGTAGTAACTACAGAGGGATTACATTGATCAGTCACAGCATGAAGTTATGGGAAAGAGTAGTGGAAGTTAGGTTAAGAAGGGAGGTGATGATTAGTGATCAGCAGTATGGTTTCATGCCAGGAAAGAGCACTAGAGACGAGATGTTTGCTGTGAGAGTGTTGATGGAGAAGTACAGAGAAGGTCAGAAGGAGTTGCATTGTGTCTTTGTGGATTGTGGTATTGTATGAGGAAGTCGGGAATGTCAGAGAAGTATGTAAGAGTGGCACAGGATATGTACAAGGGTAGTGTGAAAGTGGTGAGGTCTGTGGTAGAAGTGATGGATGCATTTAAGGTGAAGGTGGGATTACATCAAGAATCAGCTCTGAGCCCTTTCTTATTTGTAATGGTGATGGACAGGTTGACAGACGAGATCAGACAGGAGTCCCCGTGGACTATGATGTTTGCAGATGACATTGTGATCTGTAGTGAGAGTAGGGAACAGGTGGAGGAGACCCTAGAGAGGTGGAGATATGCTCTAGAGAGAAGAGGAATGAAGGTCCACAGGACTAAGACAGAATATATGTGTGTGAATGAGAGTGAGGATAGAGGAATGGTGATGATGCAGGGAATAGAGGTGGTGAAGGTGGATGAGTTTAAATACTTCGGATCAACAGTTCAGAGTAATGGTGAGTGTGGAAGAGAGGTAAAGAAGAGAGTACAGGCAGGATGGATTGAGTGGAGAAGAGTGTCAGGAGTGATTTGTGACAGACGAGTACCAGTAAGAGTGAAAGGGAAGGCCTACAAGAGGGTAGTGAGACCAGCCATGTTATATGGGTTGGAGACAGTGGCATTGACAAAAAAGGCAGGAGTCAGAGCTTGATGTGGCAGAGTTGAAGATGTTAAGGTTTGCACTGGGTGTGATGAGGATGGACAGGATTAGGAATAATTATATTAGAGGGTCAGCCCAGGTTGGAAGGTTTGGAGACAAAGCCAGAGAGGCAAGATTACATTGGTTTGGACATGTGCTGAGGAGGGATGCAGAGTATATTGGGAAAAAGATGCTAAGGATGAAGCTGCCAGGTAACAGGAAAAGAGGAAGGCCTAAGATAAGGTTTATGGATGTGGTGAGAGAGGACATGCAGGTGGTTGGTGTGACAGAGCAAGATGCAGAGGACAGGAAGAAATGGAAACAGTTGATCTGCTGTGGTGACCCCTGACAGGAGCAGCCAAAAGAAGCAGAAGAAGTCTCTTGAAGGGGAGGGTTAAATAAGCTAGACACTCTTATTTAGTTATTAGTGTGTGAAGAATTAACACCCATAAGACATGTCTAGTTAAGTTTGCGTACAAATAATTTCAAATCAATGATAGTTTTGAATAAATCGACCATTCTGTCAGGTACAAAAGAGAGCCCCTTGGCAAACACATTTACCATGTCATTATTAATGTCAAGAGAAGTAAAATTAAAGATTTTAAAATCTCCTTCCAGACTTACAAGAATTTTTAAATTGTCCTGATTCAAGTTTTAATTTTTGCTTTATAATTACCCACACTTGTATCAACTATGTGTTTAGCTCCCCTAGTATTTTAGCTGAAAGGGTATTCTACCTTGTTAATTTTTATTTTTTAATGTATATGTTTATTATATGCATGTATTTATGTATAGGTTTCTGATATGTTTTGTATATGGTTTTAAGTGTACATATTGTAAATGGAGAAGATATCTTGTATTAGTTGAATTGTTTACTGCTGCCACAATGGAGTTAGATGTTTTTATAACCCTACTTGAATTAGTGAATGTAATTTACTGATGGTCAATTTGTGATTGGTTTAATTGCATCCACTTGTAAGTATATAAAGTGGTTAATTGTTGTCTTTTCTTTTGTCTGATGAAGTTGGAGCATTGTCTGTGACGAAAGCACTCACAATAAATAGTGTGGTTTGAAGTACTTTCAGCCTGCTTGCTTTTTTGTTATTTTACCAGTTTGTTCTTTTTTGGAGTTATTTCATTAAATGAGCTATGTAATGTTTGACTGAAAACGATTGGGTAGATTATAAGTGATATGTAATGTTTGCAACTGGAAGTGTGTCAATATGGTTTGTGATGTAAAATGCTGGCAACTAGGATTGTGTTGGTGTGGTTTGTTTTCATTGATATAAATGTATGATTCCTTATGTTTTAAGTGATGGTTTAATAAAGATGTTTCTTGTTTAAAAAGGGGGTAGGAATTGAATAATTTATGTAATATTGCTTAGGTTATATGATATATAGCAATATATGTGAAACATAATGTCTGTTAATTTTAACTTGTTAATATATTTTCATTACTTTTATATAAATGTAAATGTACCTGTGCCACAAGTGATAAATCAATAAAATAGAAACATGCTGGTGGCTACTGAATTCCCTATATGTATATACTGCATTTACCTTTGACCTTGTAGCCCCAGATTACATTACATTTGTTTGAAGCCAGACAGAGACAATAAGCCTATCTTTTCTGCCGTTTTAAGTACTAATACAATTCTTATTTTACTCCATTTCTTCCTCCCCTTCATGTTTTTCCACCTTCTTTATGCCTTCTTGAATGTCTCTGTGAACACCTTCTCCACCACCCATTCTGTCTGTCCATGCCATTGGTCTGCATCACTAATTGTGATACAAGAACTTTCAGAGGTTGACGAGTAATCAGTCCCTACAATATGCTGCCTGTGACCTCCTCCTTCCTCCTCTGTCCTTCTTCATGATAACCCCGTCATAATACCCTGATATGGTCTTGTGTACCAGTATAATTTTCCATGTATCTCTTCTAATGTCAGGTGAGAAGATCTCTAGCTCCTCTAGCCTCTGGTCCTGTCTTTTACCTGCTGGTTACTCTGGATTCACTATGATGTCCCTTTTGTTATATGCCCTCCAAATCTGCACACAGTACTCGAGGTGTAGCCTGATCAGGGCCATGTACAGAGAAAGCCTGATCTCTTTGCTTCTGGAATTTACCTCCTGAGGATACACTCTAGTATTTTGTTTTCTGCTGCCACTGCCCTCATACACTGTTCCTGGCAGCCCAGACCAGGTGTGATCCACACTTCAATGTCTGTTTCCTGATCTGTTGCTATCAGTTCCACTCCAGCTGATATTTGACACCAGGTTTGTCACAATCAAAATCTAGTATTTCGCATTTGCTTACAGTGAACCACAGCTTCCTGCTTGATACCCACTTGTTCAGCCTTTCTAAATCCATCCCTAGGACTCCCATACTCCACTGTTGTATGTTTCTTTGTGTTATTGGCAATGGAAATCATCCCATTCCATTTTCATGTCTCAGTCAAGAATATTAAATATGGGACCTTAAAAGACCCCTATTAACCTCCACTTCTTAGTTTCCTAATTCCTGGCATTGATGACCTTCTGTGTCCTAGCATTCAGCCATTCAACCACACAGTTGTCCAGTTCCTCAGGCTTGGACCTGCCTCAACCCCTCAGTTTTCATATCAGCCTCTTGTCTTGGATTGAGTCAAAGGCCATGTTGACCTCCAGGTAAACTATATCTTCTAGTCCTCCCTTGTCAAGTTCAACTAAACCCAGGAATAAAGCAGTATCAGGTTAAACTGATGGCTCCTTTTAGATAAGAACCCAAGTTAGTTGCTGTCCTGGTATCTGATGACTTCTACAAATGCGCTTCACCCCCTCCCCCCACAAAGCCATAGTTATATTTGTCATAGATGATGGTTATGAATCATTGTGAATTTGAAATCTTAAAACATTACGGACAAAAAATGCTATACGGGTCCCTTCCCAACATGTTACACAGTGGAACTCATCATGTGCTAAAGCTATATTGGAGTTCATAACTAAATCACACAGGATGGGAACTTTCCAACTCCCATTCTAGAGTAGGACTTGTTGACATTATTGCCATCACCAAGGGCATAAAGAGTGCCCCCCCCACACACACACACACATACATGTTGATGTATTAGAAGATAACTAAATCCATCCACAAAAGATGGCATAGTGGGGGCAACCAGAGTAAAGCCATGTGGTTGCAACTTCAGTACTACTTAAAGCAACTCCCCACTCATGTACCCACAAAACAGAAAATATCTCACTTGGCAGGACCCTTCTTCCTTGCATTTTTTCCTACGTCTCCCATAAGCTCTGAAGATAATATAAACACCCCACTAGGTGGACATGTTCCAGGCCCAGATGTTGCAACAAGCTACACTGACAAAAAAGTATCATCAAACTCATCCTGCCTGTTGTAGTACAGGTAATTTTACTTTACGCTGGCCATTAGCATCAGCTGTCACCCAATAACCACCATTGTCATCCAGACAACAGATATCCCTAAACATGTGTCCTAACTGGTGCATCTACATTAAAAAGTATAGACAGATAAAAATATATAACAAGCTTTACTTCTATTTAAACTATCAGAAGAGTGAGAGCCAGAAATGTATCCTTTCCAGTCTTCCTCCCCACCAACAGGAAATTGTTTGCAGTGTTTCAGCCCATCCACCAGTTACACTTGACCACCCCTCATAAACACGTCTAAAACAATGCATTGCAAACATAACTGAAAACCTACTTTGTGTCACACTTTATCAGTAGTGTGCTTAAGAGACTAACACATTGCAAAACACAAAATATGAGCTCTGTAACATGGTTCACTGTTAGTAAATCCATAATCAGTAGCTTCAGTTGTGTCCATGATGCTTCTAAATTTGTAGAAGTCATCCAAACTCTTATACTTGGCACATTTGCTTCTGAAGTAAGCAGTTGATCATCTGCTGCTGTGAGAAATTTTTAAATATCCCACATCAGCTGCTGAAGCTGTGTGTGATTATTTACAGGTTAGGATTAGAATGAAGTCAAGAGAAGGGGAAAGATTTAGTGGTGTGTACAGTTTCTGGATTAGGATTACAGTGTGGGCAAGGCAGAGTGTGTGTGTGTGTGTGTGTGTGTGTGTGTGTGTGTGTGTGTGTGTGTGTGTGTGTGTGTGTGTGTGTGTGTGTGTCTGTGTGTGTGTCTGTGTATCTGAGTGTCTTTTGCAATGATAAGGAAATATTTTAGGTTGGGGTTAGGGACAGAGACAGGATAAGAGTTAGGGTTAGAACACATGGTTAAGGTGTAACAAAACATTCATAATGGTTTTACATACTGCTTAATGTCTGAAGAGTTTTAATTCATTAGTAGTCTAAGTAATTGAAAGGTTAACTTTGTTTTGCTTTATAAAAGATAATATATTAGGTCATTTTATTAGTGTGGCTGGTTTAATTTTAGACTGTTTTCACTTTGCATGGTATGGGGGCGAACTTTGCAATTCATCATAACCTTATCTTTCCATTTTATTACTATATGAATACTATTCTACCTCATCAATTTTTTTAAACTTACAAAAAATGTATTACTAAATAAACAAATATGTTTCTAAATATTTGATCAGGGAAAAGGATATAAAATGGAAGTATGAGCCACATTTTCATTTTCATTTAAAAAAAATCTTAAGATTATTTTTGTTGTTTCATATTGCATACACTTTATAAAACTTCATCTTCTTTTCTTTTATTTCTGCACGGACAGTGGCAGTACTGTTAAGGAATCAGAAAGTAACATTAACGAAGACCTCCTCTGAGAGTTTGGCCTCAGTCAAAGACTCGATCCCGATTCCTAAGCTCAAACAGTTCACTATTTGTTTAGAAGCACAAAGAAGCAGCAGCAATGTGAATAACTGGATGTTATTTTCCTATGCAGATTCCTCTTCCATGGAATACTTCAGTTTTGGGAGGAATAGTGGCAGCTATTATGTGTCTATTTTAGGGACATTTTGTGATATAAATGGAATCTTACCTCTGGGACTCGATGGTGAGATTTTTGGGAGCACGTGGCAGGAATTCTGCATCAGCTGGGATAGTACAAGTGGTACTGTGAGCACGTATATTAAAGGCAACCTTGACACAATTACCTGTGTGCAAACAGTTGGCAAGGTGATCCCAGCAAATGGAATATTAGCCCTAGGATCTCAGTCAGCATCCCTAGACTCATTTAATGGTGACATTTATAATTTTCGTCTATGGAATTTCACCATAAGCTTGGAAAAACCAGACATGCGACAATGTGAAGAGAAGGGAAACATAGTAGATTGGGAAAATGACATGTGGAGCATCCCAACTATTGCTCTAAAAGAAGATTATAACCTTAGTTGTGGTAAGTTTCCTTCTAGCATCATAATTTGCATGTGAAAGTAGATTTCCTCATTTATCTAATTATGTCATGGAAAACTGTTCCTTAAAAACTAGTCAATCAAGCTACATTTTTAAATAATTATGTTCTTTTGTATTTTTTAACTAATTTTAACTCCTTTTGCAGTGAGATTTATCTTTTAACACACATTTAAAATATTTTTCAAACAAATTTATCTTTTGAAGACTGCAGCCTGAAAGGTTAATAAGTGGGTGCAGTTACATGACAACCGTGTTAGTGTAACTATACTGAAGAAGAAATATTGTTTTTCCTAAAAAAATGCTTAAATTTAAAAATTCTGAAGCATGTTTTATAAATGTGTTTTTTTCTTTCTAAAGTCACCTTGGCTCATCATCTGTATCCTTGGGCTACCAACATTCCCCTACTTCAGATACAGGTGGATCTGAAATAACAGACAGAACAGCATGTGCTTGTGACAGTGCTTAGTCTTTTTTATAATTTTTTAATTTATGTATTTTTGGTGAACTGTTCAAAACAATGTATACATGGGTCCGCTTCTAAATATCGAAATTTCAAAACATTGAACCTCTGATTATCGAAGACCAGAGGATCAAAGGTTTGAAATCTCGAACCTTGTCAATGGAAATCACCGTACAGTGCGGAACGGGAACTTTACCATTCTCGTCACTGTAGCGGGATCTTGGAGTTGGTATATTTTAGTAGAGGGTGGTGTGGTGGGTGCAGGTGACCTTTTTTTTGGTTTGATATTTCAAAACTTCAATCCTCTGGTCTTCAGTAATCAGAGGTTCAATGTTTTGAATTTCAATATTTAGAAGGGGACTCATATACATACATACATGTATACATAAATAAATAAATGATGAATGCAAAATTGTTCCTAGCTTTGAACTTTAATAAATGTTAGTGGTATGCCCTTTCTTGCTTACTAGCACTTATTTATGATGTTTATAAATTTATTATCTGTTCTCCATGTGCTGAAATGTTCTACCTAAGATGTTTCATACCCTTGCATGGGCTACTTAGCTCTAAACAAAGTTGTACTCGACTATTATTACTTGGTTATTCCTAAGCTTACATAGCAATAGGACTACATACAAACTGGTACAGCTTTTGTGTGATTCTTGTCTTTATTCTATTACAGTTTTTCCCTTCTAGCTTTCTGTTTCAGCTGTGGCAGGTAACATGGTACTTGTGACAAGGATGTAACTGTAGCATGTGTATGTGTGTGTGTACTTGTTTGTGTGTGCATATGTGTGGGTGTGTATGTGGGTGTGGTGTGAGTATGTGTGTGTGTGTGTGTGTGTGTGTGTGTGTGTGTGTGTGTGTGTGTGTGTGTGTGTGTGTGTGTGTGTGTGTGTCAGGGACAGCCGTTGGTCACCTGCTGCCCTGGAAAAAAGGGCTCTACAGCAGTCCCCACACCATCCGGCGCACCCATCCTGGTCTACCTACACAATCCAGATTACTAGAAAAGCACCCCTGGTAGAGCAGCGCCTATGCCTAAGGCCAGCAATGGTGTGTGTGTGTGTGTGTGTGTGTGTGTGTGTGTGTGTGTGTGTGTGTGTGTGTGTGTGTGTGTGTGTGTGTGTGTGTGTGTGTGTGTGTGTGTGTGTGTGTGTGTGTGTGTGTGTGCTTGTGTGTGTTTATATGTGCGTGCGTGCGAGTGTGTGTGTGTGTGCGTGTGGTTGTATGTAAGTGTGCATAACTGTACCTGTTACACGCTCCATGAATGACTTTGTACCTTCAAAAACTTAAAGTCAGACATCAGTTTCAGTCACAGTTCCACTTAGCTTTAGAGCAATTCAAAGTGTAACAAGGCTAACTGGTCTTTTATTTCACTCTGTTGTTCAGGATATACCAAGAAAGTGTCTTCATACCATGGTGAAGTTATAAGTCTGATTCAGAGAAAGTCAGATTTTTTTTTCATTTCTTTTTTCAAACCACAGTCTTAATCCCTGAACTTTAAATTGATAAAGAGTACAGTTGTGTAAAACCTTACTGTAATGGTAGATGTCTTTGCCTTTACTGCTGCAGTATTCTTAACAGATGAGATTCACTGCCGTGGAAGACCGAATGTACAGCCAGTCTACAAAAGACTACTTGTTGTTTTTAAAAAGGTATGCAGAATGTCACCCAAATGCTCCATGTGTAGTGTAGGGCATAAAGGTGACATTCAGGTCTACCATAATCACAACTGAATGCTCCAGTAGGAACCCAGTCCAAGAAACCCAAGAAGTAACCTGTGCATCCATGAAGGCAAAAGACTAGGGTGATGGTAGGAGGGAGAGGACACTGCAACAGTGAAGGCAAGGACATCTACCATTATGGTAAGGCTTTACACAACTGTACTATTTCATCAAATTCACTGCTGCAGTATTCTTAACAGATGGCAGAGTGCCAAAACTCAAGAAGGAAGCTAGGGAGGGAGAAGCCGCAGAAAAGCCCCCTGAAAAGCCCTGAAGAACAACTTTAGCGAAACTAGCCCTGGCTCTAGAGATACCTTTCAATTTGTAGTGCTTGGTAAAGGTATGCACAGCAGTCCATGTAGCTGCTTCAAGAATAGGATTAGTATCTAAGCCCTTGAAAAAAGCACCTGAAGAAGCCACAGCTCTAGTAGAATGAGCCTTAAATGAAGAAGGCAGGCTGTTGCCATGAAAAGTTTAACAAAAAGAAATAGCCTTAGAGATACAAGACAAAGTTTGCCAGGATATAGCAAGTACTAAAGATCTAGGATGAAAATAAATGAATAACTGGTCAGATTTTCTAACAGCCTTAGTCTTATCCAAATAAACCCTGAGTTGCCTATGCACTTCTGAAGTATGCAGCACCCTCTCACTTGTTAGATTGCAGACAGGGGAAAAAGTAAGCAGATTAATAGACTGATTCAGTGACAGCTCATTAACCACCTTAGGCATAAAAGAGTTAAAGTGCACAAGGACACCCTGTCCTCATGAAAGACCAAAAAAGGAGGACAAGCCATAAAGGCCTGAGACTCAGACACTCATCTGGCAGAAGTAAGAGTTAACAAAAGAACTGTCTTCCATGAACAATGTAGCAAGGAAACTGAAGCAGCAGGCTCAAAAGTAGCCTGAGTCAACTTCTCCAAAACAAAATTAAAATCCCAGGGAGGAGGAACATGCTTCCTGGTAGGTGTAATATTAAGGACACCTTTAAGAAATTGTTTAACCTCAAATCTAGAAGTAAAGGGGGGAGAAAAAGGCAGACAAGCAGAGATAGCCAATAAGTGGGCCTCGATAGAAGAATAGGCCAAACCAGTATTGATCAACTCGCACAAATAAGAGAGAACCAAAGGAACATCCACAGTAGGTGGGTTAGGCTGTGAGACAGAGACACCAAATAGAAAACCTCTTCCTTTTGGATAAGTAGGATTTCTTAGTAGGAGGTTTCCTGGCCTCCTGCAGGACTTGCAGCACGTCCTCAGAAAAAAGGAGTCTGTGAGAAATCAAAATCCCATCACCCACAGTGTTAGTTGAAGCATGGACAGCTGGGGATGGATGACAGAGCCCTTGTCTTGTGTGATTAGATCCACCATGCGAGGTAACTTTTGATGAATGTGCCTGGCTGGATGCAGAAGTAGAAGAAACAAGTGCCGTTGTGGTCAAAAGGGAGTCACCAAGATTTTTGGAGCATCCTGCTGAATCTTGAACAGGACTTTTGGAATGAGAGGAAGGGAGGAAATGCATAAATACACATCCCCTTCCAAGAAAATGAGAGGGTGTCCACCTTACACATCAGAGGACCTGGGACTCTGGCACAAAACAGAGGAAGTTATCTGTTCAGAGGAGAGGCAAAAATATCTACTTGAGGAGTACCCCACTGGTGGATAATATCCAGAAACACATCCCTGTGAAGCATCCATTCATTGGACTGAGTTAAGGACCTGCTTAGATTGTGTGCCACAATGTTCTGACTGGCAGGGGATATAAAATGCCTGAAGAGTCACTTGATACATGACAGCAAGATCCCATACCAGAAGTACCAATCGGCAAAGAAGATAAAGACATTGTTCCTCCCTGTTTTTTTCTATACCACATTACTGTGGTTTTATCTGTGAACACCTTGAAATGCCCTGGAGAGAAAAGAGGATAAAAGGCCTGAAGAGCCAGCAGAAGAACAGTCATCTCTTTGACACCGATGTTCTCCTTCTGCTGATGAGGCGACCACATCCCTGTACTTTTAGGGAGCCAAATGTCACCCCCATCTCATGTCTGAAGCGTCTGTGAACAATTTCTGTGAGGGAAGAGGGGGGATGAAACAGGATCCCTGGATTCAGAGACAACTGCCGAATTCACCAGTGAAATTCCTGTCTGAGGCAGGGAAGAAGAGGAACTACAAAGTCTAGAGGATATACATGTTGGAGCCACACTGACTTCAGAAACCAGTGAAACTTTCTCATGTGAAGTTTGGTGAGAGGGACCATCAGAATGGTGGATGCCATGAAACCCAGAGCTCTCAGAAGCTCTCTGGCAGTAAAGAAAGTCAGAGGAAGGAGTGTTTGAAAGAAAGAAATGAGAGTTAAGGCCTTTGACGTGGGCAGAGATTCAAGTATTGGCACTGTCTGAATCCTACAAACCAGCAAAACATGATCCTGAGAAGGAGTCAGAGAAGACTTTTTGAAATGTATAGTGAAACCCAGGCTATGAAGAAGGGAAACAGCAAAATGAAGATTTTGCAAAAGGGTCTCTGGAGAGGAGACCTGAATCAACAGGTCATCTAAGTAACGAAATATTTAGATCCCTCAAAGCCTGCAAAAAGCATTCACAGGAGTAGGGCATTTGGTGAATACTAGTGGGGCAGCAGAAAGACCAAAGGGAAAAACAGAGAATGGAAAGTGCCAGTAAGCAACAGAGAAATTCAAAAATGTCCTGAAAATACGATAGATCAGAATATGGAGGTAAGCATCCCTAAGGTCCAGAGACACCATATAAGCCTTGGGGAGCAAGAGAGGAAACAGAATCTGAAGGGACAACATCTGAAAGGAAGGCACTTTTAGAAAAGTGTTTAGATGATTGAGGTCTAGAATAGGTCTCCAAGTACCCTCTTTTCTTGGCACTAGAAACAGTCTGGAGTAGAACCTTTTTCACCTTTGGGATGCAGTCACCTCTTGAATGTATCCTGATTCAAGAGATTTTGAAGAAACTGTGGGAAAGAGGGAAGAGTTCCTGAGGAGGCTGAGGAATACCCATAAAAGGAGGACAGGATTTCCACACCATGAAGTACCCCTGAAGAATAATCAGCAGAACCCAAGAATCCTGAGTGATCTGAAGCCAAACAGGAAGAGAAATGGAAAAGTGATGAGAAAGAAGAATGTGGCTGGAAAGATATTGCTAGTCATAAAGCACCTGGTTTGTCTGGAAAAGAAAGCTTTGAATTCCCTAAAAACTAAGTAGTCTTCCTAGCTTTAGTAGAAGGGCAGGATTGCCTATGAATAAAGGCAGGCTTAGCATGGTAGTTTCTCTGAAATTTAGGCACAGCAGAAACAAACAGATGTTTAAGCTCCTGTAAGACCTTATCCTTATCCTGAAGGTACCTAAACAAACAGCAGCAGCTTCCCCAAACAAAAGTGTAAACTCCAGAGGAGCATCCATCAACTTAGCTTTAATATCATTAGATAGAGGTTGAACCAAAACAGCAGCCCTGGCAGAGGCATCTGCTGCATCTTAACTACATTTAATGTAATGATGAATGACTTGAGAGGAAGTCCCTAGTAAGGAAAGAGCAGAAGTTTTACCCTAGGAGTCTGGAAAATCTGAAATAGGTTGACAGGCTTGAGAAAGAAGAGCCAACACATACCTAGACATATGGGTCTGATAATTAATAGCACTAAAAGCTAGGGTAGCAGAAGTGTAAACCTTCCTACCCAACCTTTCCAAAGTTCTGCTATCCTTGTCGGAAGGCAATAACTTGGGAGGAGGAAGCAACTGAGATGGCTTATCAGAGTCTACAGACATGACAGAGGGGTCAGCAGCAGGACATTTATATAGGAAACAAGAAAAATCCACAGGCACGCTATAAAACCTGTCAAGCTTCTTGGGAGCAGGGGGCAGAGAATCAGCCACATGAGAGACATTGGAAAAAGTATCCAGAAAAACATCCAAAACAGGAGGAATAGCCACAGGTTTAGGGGATTCCAACTGTAGCAACTCATAGCACCTCTTATGGATATCAGAGACCTGAGCACAATCCCACTTAAAAAAATTCATCATCCTAGAGACTGTTTCCCCAAAGGATAGTTCCACAAAAGGAACATTGGGAGTAATAGATTCCTCCTCCTCTAACCCATAGTCTGAAGGGGAAGAAATTTCAGTAGAATAAGTCAGGGATTCATTATCTGAATATGACTCATCCTCAGAAAAAAAAAAATGTTCCCCTAGGCCTTTTAAGTCAAGTAGAGGACCAAGGAGGAGCAGGAACTGAAACCCCCCTGACGAGGGTTTAAGGACATTAAAGCAGTAAATAGCCCCTGAGTGGAGGCCTGCAATTCACTTTGTGGATCCCTAGGAAGAGAAGAAATATGTTTAATTTTTTAATCCTTTTTTAAGGGAATGTCCCCCTCCAGGCTCAGACCCAGGACAACAGTCAAGAACCATAGTAGGAACTTCTTCCCTAATTAAAAACTGAGGAACTCCCTAGGCCCCTTGGAAAAAATCAACTGTGGTTCCCACTGAACGTCCTAGATGGAAGCCTGCAAAGCCTGTCTAGACGTGCTGCCAGCCAGACCCTCACTGGCCTCCAACATGGTCATGACAGAGAAATCCAACAATATAGCCAGGCGAGCCTCCTGGTTTGTAATGACCTTGGGAGAAACACTTGGCAGAGGAGGGACAGCGGAAGATTCCGGCTGTACTTTTTTCACTTTCTTCTTCCCTAACAGCTGACCCTCAGGGTTGGAGATTCCTTCCATTGTATCTTTAGCGAGAAGCTTAAGATGCTGGCTCTCAAGATACAAGGAAAGGGAAGAAAGTCTACTGTGAAGGGTTATTGGAATGAACTCTTAACAAATAGTACAAGACATATGGTCATGAGAAGCTCCTAGAGAAAAAAGACACTTATCATGGTGGTCTTTATGCGGAATCTGTCTGCCACACTGGCATTTACGCTTCCAGAATAATGTTAACCCCAAGGAGCACAAAAAATGTAAGAAAAAAACTAAATCCCCAATGAATCACTTATCTGCAACAGCAATAGAAGTCAGCAAACAGGTGTAGGTAGTCAACTGAGAATGAAAATGCTTTCAACTGGCAGAAAATGGATGCAGGTTAATAGACCAACAGTAAAAAGATACATTCAGACTGGCAGCAAAGAAGTTCTGATTATGGTAGAAATAACATTACTTTTATGCCCTACGCTGGTTGTCCCCAACCGCCAGGCCAAGGACAGGTACCAGGCCACACAGAAAGAATGTTGGGCACCTGACTATTGAAAAAAAGTGTATGTGTGTATGTATGTGTATGTGTGTGTTTATGTTTCTTTCTGCACGTGTGAGTGAATGCACGCATGAAAGCAGAATGTATGCATGTGTGAAAGCAGAAGAGACTGTGTATGTGTGT
Organism: Protopterus annectens; assembly: GCF_019279795.1. Taxonomy (NCBI): domain Eukaryota; kingdom Metazoa; phylum Chordata; order Ceratodontiformes; family Protopteridae; genus Protopterus; species Protopterus annectens. Next base: position 237,380,821 of record NC_056725.1, on the reverse strand, counting down.
ATGAGACAGAGTGAACAGTGAGATCAATCGAGCCATTATTTTACAGTCGCTAAGCAGCACTTTTGCTATTTAGTGAGTGTGAAATAAAAATAAATGAAACCAAGAAAAAGTGTGTGTGTGAGAGAGACAGAGAGTGAAGATTGACAGCAATCCCTGGCAGCAGCAGCATCAGTTAAGAGGTTTGCGTAGCTCTAGACTATACCTCTCTGCACAAGAAATCTGGACGGACCAACAAATAATGGAGGACAAACAACCAAAAATAAAGACATATTTTAAATATTGCTCTTATAAACTTAGAAAGTTGCTAGAACAACAGGGTTTCCATTAGCATGTCTTTTGTGAATGATATGAAGTCTGAAACTCAAATGCTTGTCATTATTTAATGACTTCAATTCCCAGTCATTTGCCAGAAAACTGCACATTTTATGAGGATGGGACCAAACATACAGTGAAAAATCTGGACATTATGCCAAATCTGGATAGTTGAAAAGTATGCTCTGTTGACATGCCAAATCTGGATAGTTGAGAAGTATGCTCTGTTGACTCTTAGCTCAAGCCATCTGGATCTGGACAGAGCAGTAGTGCAGTGGTAACAATGTTACATTAGAGCAAGAGGTTCTCCGGTTCGATTCTCGGCTGGAATGCCTTCTGTGCAGAGTCTGCATGTCCTTCCTGCATTTGCGTGGGTTTTTTCCCACATTACAAAGACATGCATCTGGAGAGTTTCTCCTGGGGCCTCTGCTGAAAATTGGCTTCATTCCAAGTTGGACTTTCCTGGCAAACAAATGTTAAATAAATAAACCTCAAAATAGGAACATATTTTACTTGATTATTAAGATTTCTGTTACCATACATTTTCTGAAACAGAGGTGTGCGTGAGGGAGTGAGTGAGAGCGACAGTAATAAGGTTTGTATACTTCTGGGCCTTTCAGATGAAGAAATCTGGATAAACCCTAAAATACAGCGGGAACAAAGCCTTAAAAATAGGAACATATTTTAATTACTGCTCTTATAAAATTACAAACTTGCTTAAATAAATGGATTTGTGTTAGTATAAATTTTCTGAAGAAAATAATAATCTGAAACTCAAATGTTTGCCATAATTTAGTAACTTCAATTTATTTATTATTTGTTTACCAGGAAAGTCCGACTTGGAATGAAGCCAATTTTCAGCAGAGGCCTGGGGAGAAATGCTCTAGATGCATGTCATTGTAACATGGGAGGAAACCCACACAGATGCAGGGAGGGCATGCAGACTCTGCATAGAAAGCACCCCAGCCAAGAATCGAACCAGAGAACCTCTTGCTGTGAGGCGACAATGTATCTATGATACCACTGCACCATCCAAGCCCCAATGATTGGCGACAGACCAAACATTTTAGGAGTAAGGGATCAGAAAATAAAGTAAATGCCTGGATTTTTTTTAAGTATTATATTTTGGATGTAAAATGCTTCCTCTAACACCATTAACATATACAACAGCACGTTTGAAGCATTAGGCGGAGGAACTATTTTAAATCAAAAATATATATAAAAAAATATATAGCACTTAATTAAATAAACAAGTACAACACAACAATTTTACAGAGACCCTATTGTCTAAGTGCAATAATGCCCTTCAGGGGGTGTGTGTTAATGTGTAATTAACGCCATTCTATGGGTGTATCTAGGAGGCCATTAATTGCACATTAACACACATACTGTCAGACATTGTTGCTTGCTTATTACGCACGAGCGATGGCTGGTCAGTGGAAAATTGTCTTACATGAAACTGGTTTGTGATAGTGCACAAGCGGTGTTGCTTTTGAAAAGTAACATGTGCAGTATATATATATATATATATATATATATATATATATATATATATATATATTTTTTTTTTTTTTTCACTTCAGAGGTTGTATTGAATTGCAAAGATCAAAACTGGTAATTCCTTATATTGTGAAACTGACAAAACTTGACCAAAAAGCACGGACCACAATCTATAAAACCAGATATTTTAATGTGAATTAATACAGATAAGTGCTTTCATCCCAAGACTTCAGAACTTCATCAGACAAGTATTAACATTGCCCATCCACATTCAAATATGTAAAAAACATAATCATGTGACCAATAAAAAAAATCATGTGACTTTAAAAATATAATAGCTTAATCCTTAAATTAGCTACAAGTTATAAAGTGTAAGAATGACAAACCCCACATAAAACACAATAAAAATACTTCAGAAATAAGAATAAAAATAACTATGAGAAAAAGGAAAAATTAAAATAATGAAAAAGCATTTCACAAATGTAAAATAGAAACCAAGTAACAAAATAAACTCATCTTTTCAATGCCTTCAACTTAAGCAGTGATGAAATGGAAACATGATCATTTAACCCTGTCCATTTACAAGAATTCAGGTAAATCTACCAAAACAGCTCACTTTTCTCTAACAATAGTTGTCAGGGCACCCCCTAGGATTGGGGTTCACCTTTTCCAAAACAGTAAATCTAAAAGTATGGTCCTCTAAGCTTATAAGATGTCTACATAGAGCAATAGTAGTTTTACTTTTTCTGATCTCATAATGATGCTCATAAACCCCTTCCAAGAGAATTCACAAGACTGGCACATGGCAACATATATAAGCCCTAAGCTTTCACAGTTTATTTTCCCTTTTACTTTAAAGGTTTATCCTACTATCGTAAATCTATCACCTTCCAACAAAAATTTACAGTATTTACATCTCCCACATTCAGGCCCCCAGACCTCATATCATGATGTTCAAATATTGATTTCAAATTTTTACCCTTCCTGTAAACTATTATGGGTTTTTCATATTAGTACCCCTAATACTTGTGTCTTTGTGAAGCAAGCTCCAGGTCTTTGTAGATTATTTTCCTAATACTTGGGCTATCAGCACTGTATGAAGTTACTAGTGCCTGTGATGCATATGTTCATTCAACATTGGTGTTCAGGGTTAGCCCCTCATAAACTAAGGTGGGCGCAGAAGTAGTCTTTAAACATAAAAGAGGAACAAAATGTTCACTTTCCCTTTTCAAATTAACTTCACCTATAAGTTCTTCTATTAAGGTACAAGGGTATCCCCTTTTTAAAAACATTTGCTTGAACAGCTGACATTCCCCATTGTAGTCATCTTCATGGGTGCACTTACGTGCTGTCCTTACCAGCTGCCCCTTGATGACTGCTCGTTTTTGCTTAAAATTATGCGCACTACTAAAGTGAAAAGCAAATTGGAATAGGCGAGCTTCCTATAAATGCTAGCCACAAAACCAGCCCTCAACATCCTTACAAATTAACACATCCAAATAAGAAATCCTGTCTTCCCTAATCGAACATGAAAACTTTAAAAAAATTGGTAGTTGCATTTATATAATCCAAAAATTGATGAATTTCCTCCTGTTGCCCACATCAAAAAATAAAAATATTGTCAAGGTACCGCAAATAAGATTTAAAATATTTAACAAACTCACAGTTAATTTGCGCTTCCACTGGCACATCATGATATTTGCAAACAGGGGTCCACATGGTGACCCCATGGCAACTCCCTCTTTCTGCAAATACAATTGCCCTTCAAAAAATATAATTGTGAGAGAGAATTAGTTCCACTAATTCCATATACAAGTAAACTTTGTCTTGCTCAGTACCCTTATCACTAAATACTCGGAACACCAAGATACACCAAGATCATGCGGTATTACAGAGTATAAATTGCAAACATCCTGTTAAACACATCATTGACGTTAAATTTCAGTTCATTCATCATCTCAAAAAATAGCTCTCATCTTTCAGTAAATGTTTCAAACTGCTATCCAAAAAAGTCGCACTAGGACTCATGACAGAACACTGCCCATCAACAATTGCGTGGAAAGGAGGGTCATGCCAGTTCTTATGAGTTTTCATTATCCCAAAAATAGCAGCAGGCTTAGACTGCCTAAGAATGAAGCTAAAAAAATAACAACAGGGATTGTACAACAACCATGCCTGTTATGGTGTGTGTCTCAAACTACACATTTCAGTGTGTGTGTGTTTTACTGCAATAGTCACAAAATAAAACTAAAAGCACCTGTATTCTTAAATACACAACCAGGGAGTTTTAATATGGATTACTGCCTTGTGTCTTGAGTTGTGAAACAAGGTTAAAAATCTGTCAGAATTGCTCACTGAGCATTTGAGAAGATGTTTAGTTTCCCTTACACTGAATATCTGAGAAGTTTCTCCAGGATAGTCAGATATCTCTTTATCTTTCAGTCTAGTCCTTTTTCTTGCTTTAGTTTTACACCCTTTAGTTTTAGCAACATATTAAATGTGGCATATACAAGACCCTCAACAGCAGCTATAATATGCACATGCCATTTAAAAGTGGCATGGGGCATATTTGCCCCATGAGTAGGCAAGTCGTTTGAGCCTTAGCCAATCATCTCACATTATATAAACTGTTACAGAAGAGAAGGTCTGAAGAACAGCAGTACTATTATAGACATCCAGCATTGCTATCAATTGTTATCAAGATTAACTAGAATACTTTGTTTTTTGAATTTTTGGACCCCTGACTTATGTGAACTGGAATGGTATGACATGTACTTTTATGTCTTCTAGATAGACATATCAGAATAATTAAGTATGATTACACTGAAAGGAACTAAGACTGAATATGTGGTACAAAAGGTTGCTATTAAGATTGCATGTTTAATGAATATAAAATAAATGTGCAGTGATTACAAACAGAATCAAAAACAGGTTAAAACGAGGGAAGTGCTTTCTGAAACAAATGTAGGAAACATAGTCTTCCATCTGCATATGATCTATTTTGATAATGAAGCTTTTTGGTATTTTTCTACTCTGATCAGTAGCAGTAGGGGTTCTCAGAGCCACAGCTGGATGCCATTTAGTGCCTGCATTTATGGAACAAAAGTTGTAACTGCATTCTCAGCATTAAGTTGAATTAAGTTGAATGCATTCATGCTGGGTGTAGAAGTTTTTAAAGGCTGTGCCTTGTTTTCTTCTGTTTATGATATATGCTAGCAGGATATCAAGGTACAGCAAACGTCTGAACACTGTCCAGTCTGGGGACTTAGGATGGCATCTTTATTGTTTGCAGATGATGTTGTGCTCGTAGCCTCAAAAGGCCATAAACACCATTGTCCACTTGAGTTTACTGAATGATATTCAGCACCTCTAAATCACTGGTCATGGTTCTGATCAGAAAATGGTAAATTGCCACTGCAGGTGAGGGGTCAAGAGCATACATCTCAATCTCTTAGCCCAAGAAATCTGGACAAAGCCAAAAATAATGAGGGGACAAAGGCCCAGAAATAGGGACAAATTTTAAATATTTCTTGGATAAACTTAAAATTGCTAGAATAAAAGGTTTTGTGTTGCCATACATTGTCTTAAGGATATGAAGTCTAAAACTTAAATGTCTGTCATTATTTAATGAATTTAGTCTTCACTAATTTGCCAGAAAACCATATGTTTTATGAGGAATGGAACAGAAATATGAGGCAAAAATCTGGACAGTTGAAAGCTATGATCAGGAGCTACCTCGAGTGGATAAGTACAAGAGTCCTGAAACATCATTTGTACATGAATGCAGAGGGGGTTAAGAGCTTAATCATCAGAGGGTGCAGTGTAGACAGTGCTGTAGGTGTTTTATCAGTATGATGCCAAAGTGAAAGCCTAGCCTAGGGCAAAGCTCTCAATACACTAGTCAGTCTTTGTCCTTCTCCTCACTTATGATCATGGAGCTTTTGGTAATGACTGTAAAGATGAGGCCATAGATATCAGTGGTAAAAAGGGATTTCTGTTGTAAGGTAGCTGTTTTAACTCTATGACAGAGTGAGCTGCCAGGGGGCTCTCAGACAAGAACTACTGCTCCTTAAGGTTGAGAGGAATCAGTTGCGGTGTTTTTGGCACCTTGCAAGGATGTTACCTAGATATCTCACACAACAGATAAAGCAGACCCAAAACATGCTGAAAGGATTCTGTTTTTCAGCTTATCTGTAAATACCTGGATCAGAGGCATAGCTGGCTTATCTGGTGTCCATAGGTGCTTCTCGATCTGGCACCTCTCAACACATGGCACTCCTTCATCCTGGAGTGCTACATCAGAAAAAAAAAAAGGACAACACACCTCTGATGTGCCATGTCTCTACATTGCCATCATGTCAACATGAGGAGGAAGAAAAATGGGGCCATTCCCTGCTCTCATGATTGTACCCACTTGCACTGGGGCGGCTGCTTCATTCACCCCACCCTAGCTATGCTCCTGACCTGGGTATCCAGTAGAATGAGGTGGACAATGCTACTTGGGATAGAAAAGTGTCATCTACCCTCCTCAGCTTGTTACCACTGCAACACGTATCAGGACAAGTGGTTTTGAAAATGGATGGATTGAATGATGAATGAAGGAATGGAGACATGGCTAGACAGATGGTCTTGACCTCTGTGCCACAAATAAAAAAACGTGGAACTTGTCCATATTGAAGTGCTGTTAACAGGAAACATCCTGAAGCTACACATGCAGGACTGGCTGTTTCATCTTCATTCTGTGCTACGTACATGATAGTTAATTAAAAGAGATAAAAATCATGCTTGATAAATTAAATGCGTTTGTTAGACAAATGGGTTTGCAACACTTAATCATGGGTATCAGGAACATTCTAGTTTGCTCATTTTGAAGATGACTAATGTTTTGTTAAATCATTTGACTGCTCTTTTTTGTAAACACATCTAACTGTGAGCCAGTGAGTACACAATGTACATTGCTTACGTGTGTGTAACTTCACTGACTTCATTACACAAGTCACTGTTGAACTAATTGCTGTTTGAGATCAGACTGAAGTAAATAAGCACGCAAACCTGCCTAAAGATATTTGCTTACTAACTCTTTGAAAAGAAGCTAACTTTTTCTAATCTCGGGTGAATTATTTTACTAAATAGCCATTAACTACCTATTCAATCCGTGCCTCTCTATTATCCAGAATATTGCCCCATATACTTTCCTTATCCCCATTAAAATTTTTGATTTTTTTTTGATAAATTGCTGAGGATTGTCACAGTTAATATGCCATACATTAGAGTTTTGTACTTCTTATTGTTCAGAAAGTTGTTATATTACACTTTAAGTGAATTAGGGTAGTTTATACACAAGGAGAACATGAGACAAGATGTGCTTACTTCCACATTTATTTAAAAAAAATGATACTGGCGAAAATGTCTGGCAGTGACCACTGAACACTTAAGCTTTTAGTAGAATCAGATTTTATACAATTCCTAGTAAGCAAGGGAGGAAATGTGCAGAAGCCAAATTATTGTACACCAGTTGAGAAATACAATACTGATAGGGTTCTGTCTGAATGAAAATATAAAGGAAGTATTGAATCACAACAATTAATATTTTCCTTGATATTATCTTTATTTTCCAAAGACTGGCATGAAGGACAAGAGAGAAAACTGAAAGAAGGACTGTAATAAGCCTGTATAGTTACAGCTGAGAAGAGTAGCAAAGATACAGTTCAACAAAGTTAGCCAAGTGGTGAGGGTGTTTGTGATAAAAATGAATTATAGTCCACTGAATCTGATGCATACTCAGGCAAAGAAGTGAACATAATGCTAGTTCTGCTTAATTTATTTTTGCTAAGTCTTTGTATGGTAAGGAAGATATGTGTTACGGTCCCCAGTGACAGACCCAAATCAGTGAGTGTTACACACAAACATACCACTGCAGAAACACATTGAACTACTGCAGTATAGTGTAATGTGTAACAACTTCCAGAACCAGAAAAAGTAATACATCATTGCTGACACCTTTATGCATAATTGATCAGTAAATATTTATGCAGTGTAAATACTAAATGTCAAACATTCTACTCCTATATTGCAGATGACAGATACTTTTTCAAATGATGTTAGAACAGGCATTTATTTACATTTATTTTGCATCAAATTACACTGAAAGAAAGAAGCATATTACAGTAATGCATTGTAATACTTCACTACCAGAATGTGTAATATAGTACTAAACAGCCAAATACTTAAACTGTTTTATCACTTGTCAGAGACAAATTAGGAAAAGTAGATAGCACAAAATAATTATATCTAAAAGTGAACTACCTGGGCATAGGTGTGCCTGTTTTGAGATTGAGTAACATGCTTCCCAAAATGGCATTATTCAATTCTATCAATAAGAAAGAACAAATACTGCAAATATGAAGTGCACAATACAAATTAAGACAGAGAAGCCATAGTAAGCAAAAAAAAGTTGAAGCAAAAGTTAGAATTAATTAAGGTAAGGATAGATGGGGTTGCATAATATACACAAGGGCTCAGTTGATGTACAATGTGTTTATAGGTGTAATGCGATTTCTCAAACTATTCCAGTCATATGCAACATTTTCTAAACTTATTTTTTATTTCATACATTTGCTAAGTCTTAACTATATTGAAAATAATTAAGAAAATATCAATGAAAATCTTACCTGCTGTGCTCCATAACTTTCTACCTCATTTTTCATTCAGCCTGAACCCTAAGAGTATTGTGCTTCTTAACAAGTTTAGCATAATTTGTCTTCCCCTGCATATTACCTCCATTGCTTGCCAGGAGTTGTGCCAAATTACTTTTAATCAAACTTTTGTGCAGTGTAAGCAAATAAAACTTGGATGTTAGTTTTTGACTAAAGTTGTTTTCACTATGTTATTGGCTTCTCCACTTGTCTAGTCTATCTACAGTAGCAGTCACTAATTTTAAGCATTGTTCATCTATCCATTAAACATTGTCCTCATTATCATTTTTGTAATGAGTTCTGTGAAGTTTTTTATTTATTTATTTTACATTTGTTAACTGGGTAGAGTACGGCTCAGCAAGTAGCCCGTTTTCAGCGGAGACCCAGGGAGATAAGCTCCATAACAATAGTACAAAATGATTACAAACATTTTTAAAAGATTTACAAACAATATACAAAAAAAGTTTGACAGTTGCCAACAATCACAATTTACAAAAAGCTGAATGTAAAACAAAAAATATTACATTTATTAAGCCTTATTACAGAGAGTAATATGAAACTCATTAGATATATAACTAAAAAACATTGTGGTATTTTCATTTGGTAGAAGTAAGGGAAGAAGATAGCAGAAGAGAAAACATTTGATCAAAGGCATGAGAAACTAGCCAGGAGTATTACAGGAGCATAGCCATTGTTAAGTAAGGTATTCCTTTAGGAATTTTTTAAGCTATGACAATTTTGTGTTTTTTAAGATATTCTGGGATAATAGGTTCCACTGTTTGGCTACTATGAAGGAGAAGAGAAAGTCACCAAAGTAATTATGGGACTTTGTAACCTTGAGTATAAGTTTATCGAATGATCTAAGGATGCTGGGGTTGGTATTTAGTTGCACTAGGTTGGAGAGTGCAGGGCAGTTTTCAGGTTTGTGGATAATACAGTGGGCAGTGGTGAGCATAAGTTTATCGGATGACCTAAGGGTCATGGGGTTTGTATTTAGTTGCACTAGGTTGGAGAGTGCAGGGCAGTTTTCAGGTTTATGGATGATGGAGTGAGCAGTGGTGAACTGACTGAGTGATAACAGACTGGGAAATTCAAGCCAGTGTAATTTTTGAAGAGCAAGGCAATGATGGCTCCTGTTGGGTATATTAGCAGCAAATTTTGCTACTTTGTTATAGCAGGAATCAAGTAGATGTAAATCAGACTTGTGCAGGTTAGTGAAAAGTTGAGAACAGTAGAGAAGAGTAAATAGGAGGTGGGATCTGGCTGTGGCTAGTCTGGCATTTTGAGTAAGGTAAAGATTGGCCCTATGTAGAGCATCACGTTTGATGTGAACTTTCTTTATTGTGAGTGATATGTGTTTATTGAGTGTTAGGTTGTTGTCTATCATGACACCAAGTAGTTTTGTTTGGTTAACCAGTTCTATTATAGTGCCATTAGTGGAGTAGATGGAGAGAGGAGGTGGTTTTGCTTTGGATTTCCTATTAGAGAAGATCATTAATTTTGTTTTGTTTGGGTTTAGGATGAGTTGAAGTTCATTTAGGTAATTTTCAATATCTAGAAATGACTTTTGCAGTTTTTCTTGGGATTCTTGGGGTGTGGGAACAGAGCAAATAAGAGTAGCGTTGTCAGCATATTAAATAATAGAAGCAGATTTAGTGGCAGTGTTTAGACATTTGTGAATATAATAAAAAGGAGAGGGCCAAGGATGGAACCCTGAGGAACCCCAACAGAGACTGGGAGGAGTGTGGAGAGTTTATTATCCCATTTAGTTGCCTGTTGTTGATTAGTAAGATGGCTAAAGAACCAGTTGAGAGCTGCAGTGTTGAGTTTGAAGGAGGCTAGAGTGTTGAGTAGTAGTTGGTGGGATACTGTATCAAAAGTTCTGGACATATCAAAGAATATAGTAGAGAATAGTTGCCCATTGTTTTTGAGGAGGTTGATGTAGTTAGTGAAACTTATGAGGGCTCTGGAGGTACTGTGTTTTAGACGGAAGCTGTGCTGTGAAGCAGATAAGAGGTTATTTGTAGTGAGGTGGTCTAGGAGCTGCTTATAGATACATTTCTCTAAGATTTTGCTAGGGGTGAGAGAATGGCAATGGGATGATAATTAGGGAGATCTTTAGATAGGCATCCCTTGTGGAGGGGGATGATATGGGATATTTTCCATAGTATGGGGACATATTGTTCTGCAATGGAACGATTGATTAGGATAGATACGGGATAGGTGATGGAGCTTGCAGCAGTTTTTAAGAAGTCATTAGGGAGCTGGTCATCTGCTAGACAGGTAGGTTTTCATTTTGATAAGAGTTGTTTGATATAAGAGGTTTGTATGGGTTTAAAAGAGAAGTAGTTGGGTTTAGAGTTAGTAGAGATAGGCGCTGTAAGGGGTTGGTTAGATTTGTTGTTGTTTAAAAGTGAGGTGATAGTTGTGATGAAATGAGAGTAAACTGGAATGATATACATTCAGTACTATTTGTTGTAGATAGTACAGGGGTCGAGATTTTGCCGGGGTTGAGGAGGTAGTTAAGGTTTTGCCCAATTTTTTGTGGGTTATTTATATGTTTTTGCTGACAAGCTAGAAAATAAGATTTTTTGTCAGATAATATTTGCTTCTTTCATGCATGTTTCTCTTATCTGGAGTGCTAATCTATGTTGTATTCCTTATAATTTGTGCAAAATACTATGGTAACATAATGCTTACTAGCATATCTGCTATATTTACCTTTAAAGGTAGTGATGTTAAGCCTACTCTGAAGGTATACAATACTGGATCATGTAAATGAATAGTCAACAAAATGAATTAATACATTGAATCAAAAACACTATGCTGTAGCCCAGAACCAGATCATGGGCAAATGAGGCCCTGGGCATGGTAATGGACCACTGCCCCGCCCCAGCCATCCTAGTTCTGATTATTTTGCTGTCTCACAACAATTTCCACATACACTGTTTAAACATGGCAGTGTGCATGCTATGTTCTTCTTTACTTTTACAATGATTACAGAGATTTGCATTCAGTTTAATTTTTATTTCAAATTTTATTGCACAAACACTGTAGCCATTTGCTAAAAATAAAACAGTCTCACATCGAAAACAGACTTAGCATGAACAACAGTAAACTTTTCTTCCTTTGAAAATTCACGTTTATTGAAAATGCATTGAAACGTCCATTCATTCAAAATGCATCTGACAAGTGACAGATTAAGTGTACCTTGGGCCCTGGCTGTAGTCAAAGCATGGACTCTCTGTAGACATTTTTAGGACCATGCATGAATGCATGTCCTGTTGATTTACCTTCCTGATTGTTTTAATTATATTTCTTTTTTGTTTTAAATTATATCTGTTAGAGTGTGTTTTAAGTTTGTAGGTTTAAACATTTTGTCTTTAAGCAGTGAAACAAAATTTATGAACCAATAAAGACAGAAGTACCAATTTCAGAAAATTTCAACCATAAAAGGTCACCAATATCCATACTCAACATTTTTGACCACATTGGCAACTGTGTACACATCACATGTGTGATTATGATAAAAATAGCCACAGTAAAGCATTCCAATTTGCTTTACACAAGTGCACTCTAATCCTGCAAACATAGACTAATGACTTTTTAACTTCATGAGCTCAGCAGGCTAAGTCATTTTTATCCACAGTCATCTCCAAACCAAGAAAGAACAGCTACATTATTAACTGCATCCTTCTTAGATGTTTGTGTTAAAAAAATTACTAACAGTAATGACCAATGTCACACATTTACCCCTCCCAGTGACTACAACATTTTGCTTTCAGTTTCAACTTGGAAAAGGCATGTAAAGTAGCAAGGACAAGTTAACTCTGCTGTTTGTCATTATTATTAATTGGTCACTGAGCTTGCAGTCCCATTTAGATTCATTGTTAGTAAGGAATCTTCTTCTCAGTTAATTGTTTGTAAAAGCAACCACATCAGTTCAGGCTAAGGAAATGTCCCTGACTGGCTTTCTCTCACACATTTTAATTGTATGTTGTTAGCCAATTTAATTTGGGCTAGGAATGAGTGTGCATGTTATCAACTCATAGGTAAACATTTTAGTCTATTATTAGCAATGGTCTTGATTTTAAATGAGTCTCTTTACCAGTCTTGTGCTATACTCACCTGCACACAGTGATTGTTTCCTGTCACTGTAACTGTTTAGTTTTACCCACTTTACTCCCCTCCCACCACCAATTTCCCAGCTACCCTCCTAGCATTTATTCCCTCTTAACTCCTACAATTTAACACATATTACCCACCCCTTAGAGAGGTATACATTAAAATTCCTCTTACAATTTCAATGTCAGTTCCTGCTGCAGCCTATTCAACAAACAAAACTTTCTTTACAGGCATTCTCAACCCACTTTTTCTCATACACACTCCTACTTACCAACACTTTTATCCATCCATTCACACACATACGCTTATGTAATAACTTATAATATATATATAGATATTTATGTATATACAATGTGCACATTTATCAACATATACCAACACTTTTATCTATCCATTTATACACACGCATGAGTAAATTACAGTATATATCTATATCTATCTATCTCTATCTATATCTATATATATATATATATATATATATATATATATATATATATATATATATACACACACACACACACACACACACACACACACACACACACACACACATATATATATATCAACACATACACACAGACACATTCACACATAAATATGTGCCAATTCTATACAAGCACTTTTTAGGTACTCATAAAACTACTAAAACTAATACTTTGTATTACTGTCCTCACCAATACACATTTTTGTCTCCTCTCTCATCTATACATTTCTTACTTCTTCACCTCCCCCTGCCAGCAACATCATACCTACAGCTTCCTGCACACAACCTAACTACTCTACACTACCTTAACTATCTATATACCACCCTGCAAATATCTCCCCACCCTTTGTAGCACCTCTTTCTCTGCATTTCACATAATGTTCCTTTGATTAATATACCACACAACCATCATCTTACAGCACCTCTACATTCTTCTACCAATCATCTATGTGCTCATTATCTTAATTCACAATGACAGTTAAGTCAATTGCTATTGCTTTGTACACTCACTACACAAGCTCACCTTACCAACTACCATAATATTCCCACATCATATCCGATCTCCATCACAAACACACACATTACATTTATTTTATTTATTTATTTATTTTATTTTATTTTACATTTGTTGACCGGTATAGTCTGACTGGATATATGTCCATTTTCAGCAGAGGCCCGGGGAGAAAAGCTCCAAGATAATAATACACATTGAACAATTAGTAAATGCTAGTTTCAAGCAGATTACAGTCAAAAGCAATACCAGCATTTAGTAAATATAGTACTAACTTATTATAAAACACTTTATAAAACATAACATTATTTTCAAAGTTATATATGCATAACATTACATTCAGGTTTAAGACACATTGAGCAGCAGTTATACAACTGACCCTTCCTGAAATGGAGTGGTAGAAAAAAGTTATAAGCAGTTGAAGGTAAGGTACCTAAGAAATAGAGAGGTCACTAGTAGGGGTTAGTGCAAGGACATAACCAATGAGTTTTGAAGTATTTCTTGACTTTGTTTTTGAACTGAGTTAGTGAGGGTTCTAGGGTCAAGTCAGCTGGGAGTCTGTTCCATGTTTTTTCAACAGAGTTGACAAACAGAGAGTCCCCAGCTGAGTAGTTGGATTTGTATCTTTGAATTAGTAGTCGAGTGGATGATCGCAGTCACTGGGTGCTGGTGTAGGGGCTGATAATATTTTTTAGTGCAGGTATATTTTCTGGTTGGTAAAGGACTTTATGTGCCACTATTAGCTGGTTGAACTGCAGTAGCCTTGCCATCCTAGACGATTTAGGTCGTGACAGTGGTGTGTCCGGTAGGCTGTGCCAGTAGCAAATCTGGCAATGTGGTTATAGCAGGATGATAGTTTATTAAGATCTGTTTTGTTTAAGTTGGAGAATAGAGGTGAGGTATAGAGAAGAGTTGATAGTAGACGAGAATGGGCAATTGCAGTTCTAGCAAGTGGGGTAAGGAAAGGTTTGATTCTGGAAAGAGAGACAAGTTTTTTTATTAATGGTTTTGATAGTTTGATTAATTATCACAAAAGCCTCTTTCTCTGCCTGTCTATCTCTCCTTTTCTGTACCAATATACATTCAGATCTGTTCTCTTATAGATAATAGTAAAGTTAAGAATAGCTCTTCTTCAGCAATGTTGAAATTCAGATACAAATACAAATGGATCCATACCTCCACTCACCCCATCTCCATCTTGAAACTTAGTGGCAATACGCACCCTAATCCAGGACCCACACATCATCTGTTCGCCATGGCCTACCCACTACATTCCAATGCTCCCAACATAATTTTCTCATCAGGTAATGACTATAATCTCAACCTTTTCAACATTAACCTTTGATGTATCTACAACAAAATTCATGATATCCATGCATATCTAGATTTTTACTCCCCAGAAGTTATAATCACCACTGAAACATGGCTAAGATAAGAAATAACGGACAACAAAAT
This sequence comes from Protopterus annectens, assembly GCF_019279795.1. Lineage (NCBI taxonomy): Eukaryota > Metazoa > Chordata > Ceratodontiformes > Protopteridae > Protopterus > Protopterus annectens. The sequence goes on along the minus strand of NC_056725.1, from coordinate 237,365,739 downwards.
TTTTGCCTCAGGTCTCAACATACTCAGAGTGGACAGCAAACTTAAAAGAGCAAGTGATCTTGTTATTATTTATAAAACCAACTTACAAATAACTGCAGGCCATCTAAATATCACAAAATTTAATAATGCTGAACTTCTCATTGCATACCTCAGAATCAACCAAAATAAATCTTTATTCATCTCTGCAATATACAGCCCACCAGACAAGATTACCACAGCTGAACATATCCTACACTGGTTATCTGACAACATCCCCCAGGAAACATTCATCTTAGGTGACCTCAATATAGACTGGCAATTCATAAACAGCAGCAACCCTACAGACTCTATTCACCTATTTGGCTTCACCTAACTTATAAGCTCCACCACCAGAATCAACAAAAGTACTGACAGGTATTTCACACTGGGCTGGATATTGATAAACAAACTCCATAATATAAAATCTTCTGATTGTTTACTGGAATCTGTAAGTGATCACATCCCAGCCTATGCAATAATACAACAACATGGTTCATCCAAACAAATAATCTGTAAACAAGTATGAAATTTAACCAAATTTGACAAAGATACATATATTACAGCACTGTCCAACTATAACTGGAATGTATTAAGAGTAATGGCCCCCAAATGTAGCAGTTCCTCAATTCATTTACACCTTCCTAAAAATACTAAATGATTTAACACCAGTTAGGATAAGATGGGTAATAACTAGCACAGTACCCTGGCTGGCAAAAGAGACCAAGTAGCTTATGCTGCAAAGAGATAAAGCATAGAAAGAATGGAATAAGAATAAAACATAACATGCCTATCAAAATTTTAAATATCTCAGAAACCGTACCAGGATCCTTGCTAAATCTGTCACAAAAACTCATATTACAGTAATCTGCAACAAAAGTACAAAAACAACCCCACGCTATTTTTGGTCTTCTCCAATTAAACTATTGCACCCTGGCCATATCACTACACCCTGTCCTTCTACTTCAAACAACAGAGTCCATTGCCACTCAGTTTAACAATCATTATATCCAGTTAGTTCTATCACTAATCAATGACCACCTCACTTCACCCCTCCCACTTCCATCTGTTCTTGAAAGCAACACACTGTCCTTTAGTTTTCAGACCATCCAAAAGTCAATCATAAAATTACTAGCCAAATTAAGAGCAACAACCTCAGCTGCCAATAACCGTCCCAATGAGTTCCTTGAAACAGGTGCAGAAGCACCAGCCTTCCCTGTCACCATTCTGACTGTCAATAATTAAAAAAATATGTCCCATCCATCCCATTATTGTACCCCTTCACAAAGGAAGATATCAACAGGGAATACAAACTGTAGACCTATTGCTATCCTGTCAACCCTCTCAAAAACCTTCGAGGAATGTATTCACTTTCAGCTTATGAAGCATATATTCAAACACAACCACCTCTTCAACACCAAGCATGGTTTCGGGCCCAACCACAGAACTACTATTTATTTATTTATTTAACATTTTTTACCAAGAAAGTCTAACTTGGAATGAGCCAATTTTCAGCAAAGGCCCAGGAAGAAACACTCTAGGCGCATGTCTTTGTAATGTGGGAAGAAACCGGATCTTCCAGAGGAAACCCATATGAATGCAGGGAGGACATGCAGACTCCACACAGAAGACACTCTAGCCAAGAATTGAACTGGAGAACCTCTTGCTGTGAGGTGACAATGCAAAGCACTGCACCACTGTGCTGTCCTGCCCTCCTCAACTTCATCAACATAGTAAACCAATACAGAAATGAGAGCAACCTTGTTACTTTACTTTTCTTTGACCTTTTCAAATCATTTGACACAGTGTCCCACCAAAACCTCCTTTCTGAACTTGCAGCTGTAGGTCTCACTTTCCCTTCCCTCTTCTGGTTTCACAGTTATTTATGCAGTCATCAGCAGGCAACTAAATGGCAACAAAACCTATCAGCATTTCAACCAAACTCTGTTGGCATTTGGTTTTCCCCACTGGTCAGTACTAGCCCCCCCTTATATTTAACATTTTCATAAATAAACATCATAGTACTACAACACATACCACTCTCATACAATCGTAGATGATTCAGCCTTTATCTGCTCTGCCCAGTCCATAACATAATTTCCAGAAATCACTCAAAAATCTTTCACTGACATTGAAATGTGGTTAAAAATCCTAACTTGCTGCGTAGTACCAAAATAAAACAAAAAATAAGCTTATGTTGTTTAGTCCAAAACAACACCTTGACCACAAACACATATTTCATATTACCTCAAGTAATAACACAAACGTAGCATAAGCCAAGCTAAACTACTCAGAATAGAAGTCAACCTAAATTTGAGCACCACATACTTCATTCCATCAAGAAAACTCAGCAAAATTCGACTCCCTCTGTTGGGCCAAACACTGCCTGACAGATCAAGCAAGGGTTACCTTAGCAGCAATATTCCTCCTTCCTTCTCTGTTATATGCTTCCTCCATTCTTACAAATAGCAACATTATTTATAAAAACAAAACTAGCCTCCTGCTATTAGAAAATAGCTAAATTTGACCAACCAGCTTTATAGAGAATGCCACTGCCTTGCATTAAAACAATTAAACTGACATGAACTCCCATACCAGTTGACATACTCACAAGTAGTCACTGCCCACAATTTATTGTACTCTCCAGACAAATGCCCAGCATTACAAATCTCTACTGTACCATTCACCCACTAGAAAGCTTCACTGTAGCAGTAAACATTTACTATGTATTAGCAAGACATTCAACACTGCTGGAGATTCTCTTTACTCCTATTATGTGTCAAAACTCGAATGAAATCCCCACACAGTTAAAACAGACAGAAAACTTAAATAGCCAGAAGATGGCTGTGTTCTTCCTACTAACCTGTCGAGCTTTACTGAGATTACGTTTCTCCAAATCTTACATTCACTTTGCTTTACAAGCTTTTGTGTCTTATAGAGAAATTTGTGTCTTATAAAAGGGAACTCAGAACATGCAACTGGTCTCCCTTAAAACTCAGAACATGCAACTGGTCTCCCTTAAAACTCAGAACATGCAACTGGTCTCCCTTAAAACCCAGAACATGCAACTGGTCTCCTTAAAACTCAGAACATGCAACTGGTCTCCCTTAAAACTCAGAACATGCAACTGGTCTCCCTTAAAACTCAGAACATGCAACTGGTCTCCCTTAAAACTCAGAACATGCAACTGGTCTCCCTTAAAACCCAGAACATGCAACTGGTCTCCCTTAAAACTCAGAACATGCAACTGGTCTCCCTTAAAACTCAGAACATGCAACTGGTCTCCCTTAAAACTCAGAACATACAACTGGTCTCCCTTAAAACTCAGAACATGCAACTGGTCTCCCTTAAAACTCAGAACATGCAACTGGTCTCCCTTAAAACCCAGAACATGCAACTGGTCTCCCTTAAAACTCAGAACATGCAACTGGTCTCCCTTAAAACTCAGAACATGCAACTGGTCTCCCTTAAAACCCAGAACATGCAACTGGTCTCCCTTAAAACTCAGAACATGCAACTGGTCTCCCTTAAAACTCAGAACATGCAACTGGTCTCCCTTAAAACTCAGAACATACAACTGGTCTCCCTTAAAACTCAGAACATGCAACTGGTCTCCCTTAAAACTCAGAACATGCAACTGGTCTCCCTTAAAACTCAGAACATGCAACTGGTCTCCCTTAAAACCCAGAACATGCAACTGGTCTCCCTTAAAACCCAGAACATGCAACTGGTCTCCCTTAAAACTCAGAACATGCAACTGGTCTCCCTTAAAACTCAGAACATGCAACTGGTCTCCCTTAAAACTCAGAACATACAACTGGTCTCCCTTAAAACTCAGAACATGCAACTGGTCTCCCTTAAAACTCAGAACATACAACTGGTCTCCCTTAAAACTCAGAACATGCAACTGGTCTCCCTTAAAATACCTCCCACTGGAGGAAGCTGTCAATTACTTTGACTCTAACTACTTATCCATTCTTGACCACCATGCCCCAACTCGCTCTATAAGAATGAGAACTAAATCTGCTCCATGGCTTTCAAAAGGAACCAGGCAAAAAATCAAGCTCAGAAATAAATGCTGGAACAAATCAAGATCAACTAAAAACCCAGCAGATCAACAAAACTTCAGACAACTAAGAAACGAAACTAAAAAAGCAGTGCAGTCTGACAAAAGAAACTACTACTTACAATTCCAACAGACCCACCATAATCAACCACAAAAGTTCTGGGTAAGTATTAATCAATTATTACACCCAGGTCAATCCATCACACCACACCCACAAGACACAGACCAAGAGAATCCGAAACAGACTGCTAATACCTTTAATACCTATTTCACTGAGGCCATACAAAATCTTACTAATCAGCTATCTATTCAGGATGTACCTATATCCAACTATACCACTAACCCACCCCCTCCTTTTCTCTTCCAACCAGTACCAACTACATACATTCTAGCCCTCATCCAAAAGCTCAAACCATGTACCCCCTCAGCTGACAAGATTCCCTCTGAATACTTACAAAAGGCAGCCAATTCTATAGCATACCCCATTTCCATTCCTATTAATAGAACTATCACTGAAGAACACATCCCAAGCATATGGAAGGTCTCCCATATTATTCCCCTTCATAAGGAGGTAACTTTACTGAACTCTCCAACTACCGTCCCATTGCCCTTCTGTCTCCCCTAGCTAAAATCATGGAAAAATGTATCCATAAACAATTGCTAGACCACCTAAACCAATATAACTTACTTTCCAACTCACAACATGGTTTCAGACCCTCACACAGCACTACTACTGCCCTTCTTTCCTTCACTCACTGTATCAACAAAAACTGTAATCTTAATAGGCTTTCCTCTGCACTGTTTATAGATCTATCCAAGGCATTCGATATGGTAAATCACCAAATACTTATAAATATCCTCAAATCTCTGTCACTAGATGCATTTGCTATAAAATGGTTCCAATCCTATCTAGAAAACAGACAACAGGCAGTACTTTGGCATAATATTTTATCTATCCATCTACCCATTAACATAGCAGTCCCCCAAGGGTCCATTTTAGGACCCTTACTATTTTCTATATTTATCAATGACCTTCACCTAGCAATCCCCCAAGCTACATGCATACAATATGCAGATGATTCCACACTTATATGCTCAGCCACATCTATATCTGAACTTCACTCCCTTACCCAAAAGGTCTTTAACACAATTAAACTATGGTTTACTCAACGCTGTCTCCTTCTAAACCCTAAAAAAACTAAACTCCTCCTTTTCACTCCTACAAGTAAGTCCCACCCCAATAAACCTCACAGTAACACCCAATAACAACACTCTTATATCCCCAGACTCAACTACCAAATTACTTGGTATCACCATAGATAACAACCTTAACTTTGACACCCACATTAATAATACCTTAAAATGTGTTAACAGAAAACTGGGCTCTCTTTACAGAATCAAACCCTTTCTCTCTCCTGCAGCAAGAATCACTATTGCTCACACTCACCTAATTTCTACTTTCCTCTATGCCTCACCCATATATACTAACCTCTCTAAAACCAACCTTAATAAAATGGAAGGTGCCTACAATAGCTTAGCCGGATTTGCCACAGGAAACCCTTTCAGAACCCACCACTGTATCAACCTAAAGCAACTAGGATGGCTTGAATTACAAAATCAGCTTAAATTCCACCAACTTACCATGGCCCACAAAACCCTCTACCATCCTATGGATACCCCTATACTATCCACCATCATTGTCCCATACAACAATCTTAAGACCTTACGTTCATCACAAAGATTTCTGGTAAATATTTGAAAATCTAACAACAGGGCTGGAGACTCTCTCTTCTGTAATACTGTTGGAATATCCTGGACTTTCTTCCTACTGAACTTTCCTCTGTTCCCTCAGTATCACTCTTCAAATACAAACTGAAACTTTTTGTTAGAACACAGTGGTTATGCCCCTGTACTAAACCTGACTGATCTATTACCTTTCCTCCTTGGATCTACCTACTCTCCTCTTTTCTATATTCCAGTTCCTTTTCTTAGTAACAACTAACTTATTCCTTTCTGAATCTTTTCTTATTATCTCCTCATAACTTCTTTAATCAAACCTGTTTTTACACATATTCTTAATATTGCAGCTCATACTTTTCTTATCCTTCCTTATACCAACCCGCCTTCTAATAACTTTTCTACTCAGCTGCTATCTTTTACATGTTATAATGCAACTATATCTGTACTATGTTAAGTGTTTTTTTACTTAGCACTTCACTAAGAACAAACAACCAATGAGATTATTCCTTATCTTTTTTTGTAGCAATGTTTAACATGAAATTAATCTTGTATATGTTATTATATTTGTGCTTCCTCATAACTTATCTCCCTGGAACTCCGAGATTTCTCCCGGTCTTTCTTTCTAAGAATGTTTAACATCAATTTAATCTTTGTATATGTGATTATATTTTTTGTGCATCCTCGGAGCTTATCTCCCCGGGCCTCTACTGAAAATGGACATAAATCCAGTTAGACTAGCCCGGCCAACAAATGTAAAATAAAAATAAATAATAAATAATTATACTCCTCCTCATGCTGCACTAATTTCCTAAACTCTTACTCTTCTTCTTTTTATAACACCCCACCACTAACTACAATTCCTCTTCTGTCCATTTATCTTCTTGCTCATTTCCATAATTTCTCCTTTCACATCTCTCTTATCATCAATTTTAGGCTACATTATTACTTGCCTGCCTGTAAATTATTACTAACCTCAAAAACATCCCAATTTGAACTTTTCCCTGTAGCCATCATGCTATAAATAAACTAGTATTGTATTTTATTTTTCTGTTCAATGATTAGCCAATATTTATGTTAATTTGTTTCCTTTTGTCTTAAAATGCTATGTTCATATAATCAATATTTTAAAATCACATAAAATAGCTAATGTACAGCTGTTTTACTCTACAATTATAAATGTGCATCATGTGTAACTTACATGTGGAGTTTTTCTCCCCAGGCCTTCAATGAAAATGGGTTTTACCCAGTCTGACTTTTTCTGGTCAACAAAGACATATACATACATTTCAAATTTGTTTCACACAAACACATAGTAGCCAAAGTATTGCAACTTAATTAACACACACATGCACACTAATCCTGTAAAGCCAGCCTAAAGACTATTTAAAAATCACCAGATTATAAGAGCATAAGGTGTTTTCATCCCAGAATTCCTCCACTCCTGACAGTAGTTATAGCCACTTTGACTGTACCACTCCTTATTGTTATAAAGAAATAAATTACATGCACTTTATTTGTGGCTGTGAATGAACTACATGAAATTGTATAATAATCACTAACATCATACTATAAGATCTAGCCTTGTGTAGCACAGTTTAAATGGACGTACATTTATAAGAGCATAAAAATATAATCTATTTAATAACACATTCCGAGTCAAAATATACAATCTCTGCAGAAGTAAAAGTCATCTGAATAATTCCACATTAAAGAGAACTATTACCAAATGCATAGGCTGCTGCTGGCAAACAGCTTTGCATTTCATTGCTTCATTTACAAATGCAGTGTCTGCTGCCATTGAAGAATATGTTGCATTAAAATGGTGTGCTGGTGATATTGATATAATATTTTCTTAACTAGATCAGCTATGTAAATGGAAATGGCTTGCAAATGATGCCAACATGTTCTTAGTTACTAGGCATGCAGTATTGGAGACCATCAAGCAGCCTAGCTCAAACTCCTTATTGCCACAAAGCACTGTCTGGTCAAGTGATTTGATCAAAAATATACAGTGGTTAAATGAAGGTTGAAGGATTCAAAACTACATCCTTGCCACAAGAAGTAACTTATTTAAAAACTGGAGATTTAGCTGTCTACGCTAACAGCCAGCCTGAGAGTTTTTGTAAAGACTATATCACAGTATTATACCACAATGAATATACAAGGGATGCTAAAAATCAGACAGTTCTGACCATCACACCATGTAATGCAGACCCTATGTCAAAACCTTACAAATTGCTGGTGGCTTTAGAGAAGGTACTCCAAAAATATATTTCTAAAATGCAACATGTTTGTACTACTAAAAGGCCACATGATTAGATAATATTTCACATTCCAAGCCTATTAATGCATTAATTCTTTCTTTCTGTAGTGTAATGAATAAAACAAAACATTTATAGACAATATAAATGCTGCAGCACATTTTGTTCAGTAACCCTTAAGCCATACAAAAATCAGAAATATTACTATATATAGCATATTGTTTTTTGGAAGGAGGCATACGTGATTGTAGGACACCTACATCCCATTTATTTAATTTTTAGCCTCCCTATGTCTTCACTACCATTAAAAATAGCTACCCCTGCTGACAACTCTTGGCACAGGTCTGACCAATGTGAATGGCTATTAATGCTAATTTTTCACAGCATACATTGCTAGAGTCAACAGAGCTAGATCAAGGACAAATGGGGCCTTATGCAGGGTTGTGAATGAATCTTCTGCTAGCCATACCAATATCTCATTACTTGTCTGTGTCTCCCCAATTACCATAAACACTGTTCAAATCCATCAGTGTACATATTATTTTCTTTTTGAATTTTACAGTTATCACTAAAATCTGGATTTCATTTAAAACATTAATTTCAAATTTTATACAATCATCACCGACAGAATTTTTCCTAAATAAAACACTGTCATACTGCAAACAAAGTAAGAATGAGAAACAATAAACTTCTCTTCAAACTCACCGTCGCTGAAAATGCCATTTAGCAACCAATTAAACTATGAGAGACATGCTGTGATCCACACTCAAACAGCATATAGTGAAGTACAAATCAGTGTGTCTATATGAACAGTGCAGGAATTCAAAAGATGAATATATAATGCATTTGCTAACAGCATGGTACAGCTTACGGGACACAAATGCTCCTTTTCAGGAGTAACCTAGGAGTAGTGTCTGGTGAAGTGTCTTGGCAGAGTCACGTAGAAGACAAATGAAGATGGAAAGAGTCAAACCACATGTTGAAAGCAGTTCTTTAACAGCTCATAGCCTTGCCCATCTATACTAAGTGCTAGGCAAACTATTGTAGCCCAGAGTGCATTTCACATTCATGTTCCTGCAAAAAACAAGCTAAATTAAAAATTTAATAGTTAACCTATTAACACTAAACTCAGAGACGTTATGCTGTATTAGCAGCTAAATAATAAACACAATGTCAAAATTAAGGAAACCAAAGATCATGGTTCATATGATGATTATGACGATGATGGTCCTATTTACTGCAATCAGTTTCCTTCATTTATGCCTTATAGTTCATAGGTTGTTACTAAGCTTGCAGTCTAGGTGATCATTTAGGAGCCTAACCCAAATTTCCAGTTGCCCAAAGCACATTCTAGTTAAGTGACTTGCTTACGGACATAGAAAAACAGGAGACAGATAAGAACAGATTCTCTAATGCACTTAAAAAGTTGATTTGCATCAACATTTTGTGAACTATAATAACTGTGAAAATTAATGACTGACATTGACTGTAATCTTGAGCAATATACTAAAGTATATCAACGGCGCAGTGGTACAGCAGTAGCATTGTCACCTCACAGCACAAGGTTCTCTGGTGTTATTCTCAGCTGGGGTGCCTTCTGTGTGGAGTTTGCATGTCCTCCCTGCATTTGTGTGGGCTTCCTTTGGGTGCTCCTGTTTCCTCTCACATTACAAAGACATACATCTGGAGTGTTTCTCCCCGGGCTTCTGCTGAAAACTGGCTTTGTTCCTAGTTGGACTTTCCTCGTTAACAAATGATAAATAATAAAAGTAAAACAGCTAATAGGGGTCTGGCAATTGGATTAAGGTGCTTTCTTTTCCTAAGGTACGGAGTTTAACCCTGAGCAAGCCACTTAAGTAACTTGTACATTTACACGCACACGCGCACACACGCACACACGCACGCACGCACGCACACACACACACACACACACACACACACACACACACACACACACACACACACACACACACACACACATGTTAATAATACACCTGTCTTCTGGTTCACATTTTTCCATTCAGTAGTACATATTTGGTTTCTTGTGCTGCAAACAAACAAGAGAAAGAGAGTGAGTGAGTGAAAGCGAAGCCACCATCTCCTGAATGTGCCACTGTCCACTCATATCACAAGTCACTTCTTTGAAGTACCATTTTTTTCTGTATTGCCAGTCCAGTCTCAATGGCTGATCCTTTAAGTGAATAAAACTGGAGCTAGCAGCACAGCAGGAAATAAGGTTGGAGATACTGAGATGGAAAAAAATCTGACAGTATTTTTTTAATTAATGCTAAGCTTTTTCTTTCTTTTGCCTTTTTTTAATTAATGTTGTATGGCTGCCCCTCCAGCCAGCAGCAGATGCTAGGCAGCTGCTGTAGTATTCGGGCTGGTAATGTTGTTATTGTACTGTGGGGGGCGCTGTGGGGAATTCAACATGTACTGTTGGTTCTGTATTCTCTGGTAACTTGTTGCTTCCGGTGTATAGATGACTTGCAGAAGTTGTGAGCATGTAGCATGGGTGCGCACCTGGAGGCTTAATAAAGAAAAGGCCTTACAACTCCAGAACCATGTGGTCTCCCTTATTTATCCAGGATATCACATATTGGCGACGAGGATGGGATGCCTCTGAGTCTGCTGCGAGTGAACCGGTGGGGTGCAGTTGATGTCGGACGACGAAGAGACGGGGCCTGCCGGAGTTATGTCTGGTTCCATGTTGGGGTCACTGGTGGCATACGACTGTCAGACACAGACCTGGGAGGAGTATTGTGAAGTGTTGGAACATTTTTTTGAAGCAAACCAGATACTGGATGCGGGCCGGAAGCGAGCCATACTGCTGAGCTCGGTGGGCAGCAAGACGTACAGTCTGATGAGAAACTTATTGAGTCCGGATAAACCGGGGGATAAGTCATTCACGGAGTTGACGAGCTTACTTCAGTCCCATTATAACCCGAAGCCGAGTGCAATAGTCCAAAGGTTCAAATTAAATTCAAGGACTAGAATGGCAAACAAAACGGTAACGGAGTATGTGGCAGTGCTTAGGGAACTGGCGCAACACTGTGATTATGGGGACAGGCTGACAGAAATGCTACGAGATAGGCTCGTATGTGGCATTGCAGATGACCGCATTCAACGCAGATTGTTAGCGGAGCCTGAGTTGTCGTTTGCAAAGGCCTTGAAGTTGGCCCAGGCCATTGAGACAGCGAATAAAGACATTCGTGATTTACAACCGAGGAGCATTGAAGGGGTGGGGAGCAGGTGTGCTAACCCACTGCCAGTAAATAAAGTGGCCATGGAGCATAAATCGCAAGGGAAGTCTGGTCAGTATGCTTGTTACAGGTGTGGTGGTGATCATTTGTCACGGAACTGTCGTTTTTTAAACGAAAAATGTCATGCTTGCGGAAAAAAGGGCCATGTGAAGAAGATGTGCCAGTCTATACCCTCTAGGGACCGGCCGAGAAAGGGGGAGGACAAGAGCAGTATAATGGACAGAAAGGGAAACCGAAAAATAAAATGGCAGTATGCACACCACATGCGTGAAGGTACAGATAAACCAACTAGGGAAGCAGAGGAAGTGTTTACGATGTTGAGCATGAAAGAGGCAAGGTGGGAAAGAGTTGATCCCATTACAACCCAGTTGGACTTAAATGGTAAAATGGTACAGTTTGAAGTGGATACGGGGTGTAGTGTGACAGTTTTGGAAAAGGCTGAGTATGGGAAGCTATGGCCAAGAAAAGCTCAGAAGTTGCAGGACTGTTCAATGACTTTGAAAACATATACAGGGGAAACAGTTCCCACATTAGGGATGGCAAAAGTAACTGTCAAACATAAAGACAAAGTCAAACAGTTGCCAGTCATGGTGGTAGCAGGTAACGGACCAAACCTGTTAGGCTGAGCGTGGCTAAAGGAGCTGGACATGGGCTGTTTGCAGCTCCATAAAGTGGAACAGCAGGGGTTGACCTTGCAAGATGTGCTGGAGAACAACGAAGAAGTGTTCAAAGAGGAATTGGGTACCTGGAAGGGCCCACCAGCAAAGATACATGTTAAAGAAACCGCAACGCCAAGATTTTACAAACCCCGACCCGTACCATACGCGATGAAGAAGAAAGTTGAGATTGAGTTGGAGCGACTCACTAGGCAAGGTATAATTGAACCAGTAAAGTTTTCGGAATGGGCGGCACCCATTGTTCCAGTCTTAAAGCCAGATGGTACTGTACGTATATGTGGTGACTACAAGTTAACAGTGAACCAAGTTTCGAAGCTGGAGCAGTATCCATTACCAAAGGTGGAGGATGTATTTGAAAAGCTGACAGGAGGTGAAAAGTTTAGTAAGCTGGACCTCAGTCAGGCATATCAACAAGTGATTCTGGAAGAAGGGTCAAAGTCATATGTCACCCTTAATATACACAAAGGTTTGTTCAAAGTCAATCGTTTACCCTTTGGGGTGTCCTCTAGTCCCGCGATTTTCCAGAGAATAATGGAGGGACTGGTGGCGGGAATTCCGAAGGTGGCTGTGTACTTAGACGACATCCTGCTGACGGGTAGGAACAATCGAGAGCATTTAGAGACGCTGAACGAGGTGCTGAGACGACTGCGAGAGGCAGGTCTGAGGGTGAAGCGGAGCAAATGTGCTTTCATGGAAAAGGAAGCAGAATTCTTGGGTTACAAAGTGGATGCATCGGGCCTACACCCCCTGCCAAACAAGGTAAAAGCGATCCAAGAGGCACCTGCACCTACAAATGTTACAGAGCTGAAGGCCTACTTAGGCTTACTCAACTACTATAACAGGTTCCTGCCAAATCTGTCAACGCTGTTAGCTCCTTTACATAAGCTCTTAAGGAAGGAGACACGATGGTCGTGGCAAGAGGAACAGGCCAGAGCGTTTGAGCAGTCAAAGGAACTAATGCAGTCTTCAGAGGTTTTAGTGCACTACGATAGTCACAAGGACTTAATTTTGTCATGTGATGCCTCACCTTATGGGTTAGGGGCCGTGTTGGCACACCGGATGCCAGATGGACAAGAGAGACCCATTGGGTTCATGTCATGAACTTTAACACCAGCGGAGTCAAATTATTCCCAGCTAGACAAAGAGGGTTTGGCTGTAATTTTTGGAATTAAGAGGTTCCACAAATACCTCTATGGCAGGAAGTTTACTATTTGCACCGATCATAAGCCTTTGTTGTCACTGTTCAATGAGATGAAAGCAGTGCCGCAGATGGTTTCTCCCCGCATTCAGAGATGGGCTGTAACTTTGAGAGCTTACGAATATGAGATTGTTTATAAGCCCGGGACACACCATAGCAATGCGGACGCGCTAAGCCGTCTGCCACTACCAGGGCATCTCAAGGAAGAGGAAACGGAGGACCGAGTTTTGATGATGGAGGACATCACGTTGGTGTCCGCAAGGGAACTGAGTGTATGGACACGGAAAGATCCGGTGCTAGTTAAAGTGTTTCAGTGGGTCCAGCAAGGCTGGCCAATCCAACAAACTGATCCGGGTTTTCGGCCTTATGAGGTGCGGAAAACAGAGCTGAGTGTACAAGCTGGATGCGTGTTGTGGGGGGCACGAGTGATAATTCCGCCCCCAGGAAGACGTGTACTTTTACAGCAGTTGCATCAAGGTCATGTGGGCATCACCCGAATGAAGGCCTTAGCCCGAAGTTATTTTTGGTGGCCCAAGTTGCACCACGACATTGAAGTCGCTGTGAAAGAGTGTAACACCTGTCAAGAACATCGTAACTTACCTATGGGGGCACCATTACACCCCTGGGAGTGGCCGAGTAGACCTTGGCAGAGACTTCATATAGATTATGCCGGACCTTTTATGGGAGCCATGTTTTTGATAATCATGGATGCCCATTCTAAATGGATGGATGCCTATCCAGTCAAAACACCCACTTCTCTCACTACCATTGAATGCCTAAGGAAGAGTTTCAGTAACCAAGGGCTACCAGAGACTATTGTTTCAGATAATGCTTCATGTTTCACGAGTGAAGAGTTCGAGGGTTTTCTGAAAAAAAATGGCATCGTACACGTCACATCAGCACCATACCATGCAGCTTCAAATGGTTGTGCTGAAAGGGCTGTCCAGACTTTTAAAGCAATGATGAAAAAGGCCGGAGAAGGAAGTATAGCAGCAAAAGTGTCAAGGGTGTTATTCAACTACCGTATTACACCTCAGTCTACCACGGGTTTGTCACCTGCCGAGATGTTGCAAGGACGGAGATTAAGGTCAATATTGGACCTGGTGCATCCAAACATCCGAGCTAAGGTAGAGAGGACCCAGTGGAGGCAAAAAGAACATCATGATCGACGACGGAGAGAAAGAAGTTTTCTGGAGGGAGATGCAGTGATGACGCGAAATTTCAGTTATGGTCCTAAATGGATTCCAGGGTTCATTGTCAAGAACACAGGTCCATTGTCGTACCAGGTGAGGTTGAATGGAGATTTCGTGGTGAGGAGACATGTGGACCAGATTCTGCGGAGCGACCCGAAGAAGGAAGTCATGGAAGTGCAAACCCCGGAAATACCGTTAATTCCGGAAGAAGGACTCGCAGGGGCAGGAGGATCGCCAATCGTGGGGCCTGAGGGAGACCGCCGGAACTCGGAAGGAGAGGTTCCCGAGGATCCAACTGTTCCAGGGATGGACACACCGGTACCAGAGGTGGTAACTGTGACACCCGAGTCACCTAGGGTGGTACCATTGCGCCGTTCTAAGCGTGTGCTGGTTAAACCTAGTTACTTGAAGGACTATCAGTGTTAAAAAAAGTGCATGTATAGATTAACAGTACAACCTAGCTCGATTGTATGGTAACCATTTAATAACTAGCCAGTTATGTAGAAATTAAGTGACTAAATGGATTGCTTGAACTTGCTCCTTTTGTTTTCGTATGTAAGATGACGTATGTCATAGCTTAAAAGGGGAGGAATGTAGTATTCGGGCTGGTAATGTTGTTATTGTACTGTGGGGGCGCTGTGGGGAATTCAACATGTACTGTTGGTTCTGTATTCTCTGGTAACTTGTTGCTTCCGGTGTATAGATGACTTGCAGAAGTTGTGAGCATGTAGCATGGGTGCGCACCTGGAGGCTTAATAAAGAAAAGGCCTTACAACTCCAGAACCGTGTGGTCTCCCTTATTTATCCAGGATATCACACTGCCTAGGTCACACTGTGCTGGATTTCCCATGCCATAGCCCACAGACCATTTTAAAGATTTGGCAAACTTTAAATATCAAATGTTATTGGTATTCACAAATGTTTGTCATATAAGCAAGAACAGTCAAACAAATGGCAATGCTTTATTCATTGTCTAAAATACCAAGTTCAAGTAATGAAGACTAATATAAAATTTAACAATCTCTAAAGCTACCTCTTAGCTGTTTCTTTTTTCCCTGATTTTGACTGATATTTTTGGCCTGTCCCTCTTAAAATGTTTATTTTCCTGGTAAATCACCAAAGATTACATCCAGTCATTCATTAGAGTTTCATACTTCCCATTGTTGTAAAATGCAGGTTGATTCAAAATCTGTTGTTTCTCTAACTTTTGTAGTGAACAAGAGTAATATTTAAAAATTGTGCCTGGTTTTAGGCCCTTGCTCCCCCTGCTTTGTTCAAATTCTTGAGCAAAGAAGTTGAAAGATATGCTCTGAAAGTAGTACCAGTATCTCACACAAATAGCAAGTAGGCTTAAAAACACTTGACACTTTATACCCTAGATGTATGCTGCTTTTACTATGTGAAAAAGCAATCTGTACTCTAAAACAATTTGCTAAACTAACTTGTAATGATTCTTAAGCTACAAAATATGAACATGTTGCAAGCTGTAAGATTGAAAATAAATATCAATGCAATATGGGGAAAGGTAGTAAGGTTCCTGTCTCAATATACAAATTAGTAATGGTTAATAAAATGGCTAGAATCAACATGGAAAACAGGCTCCATGCTGCAGAAAGTCTGATGGGAAGAACTAGGCAGGTTATGCAATAGTAGTGTAAATGTTTTTTTCATGGAAGTGCATTGCAGTGAGTGCTCTGAGTGCTGTATCAAGCTGCCACATTCAGTGCATTGTGTTTGTACATGCACAATGGAATTTACCCCTGTACTCCCTTAATCATGTGTTCACTGACATGTGTATGTAAAGAGGATCCAAAAGTAATAAAAGAGTAACAAAATGTTGGCATAGAACAAATGGAGAAAAATAATAATTTAATAGAAAGATATATTTTGTTCCATAAAGCAATAGCTAATCCTCTGCACTCTTTATATAACTTGAGAGCTCAAGAAACAAACCATATTTTAGTTATTCTCCACTTCAGTGGAGTACACTGAGGTTAACAAACTAAATGAGACCTAGAAATATCTGGAGTAATGTGTTGGCCACTGTAAAACTAATCATACTTAAAATAGGGCATTTTAAAAAATCCTGTAATACAAGTATTTCCACAAACATGACTTTATATCGTAAATCTAGCAAATGTGCCTTTTCATTAAAAATGCAATGTTTGTTGCCAGCTGTTAACTTGTGTGCATGATGGTTCTAAGGCTGGGTACACTGTCATTCTAAGGCTCATCTGCTTATGTTCCAGTCTTTTGATTCAGTCGTGTCTTTCCTGTTTGTCATAATTAGTCATGTGCTGCTGTCTCTTCATTTAGGTTTAGCATGTGTACTGTCAACTAATGAACAAACTTAATTATGAGTCTTTTCAAACTGAACTGTTGACTTCACATCACTCTGGGCACTTCTGACTGCTACATAAATCATTCTAATACAAATAACTCCAGACAGGTGAGCACCAGCTAGTCTGCAGAGAACAAGATGAACTGTTCTGGTTGGTGATTCTGAACAGCTTTTCACTTTTGTTAGTAAACTAAAGTGTTGTATACATGATCCTATCTGTGTGTGTTGATCCCATCTGTTTAGGGCAGTGTGGTACTCTTTGTGATTTAACATGCTTTAAGCACAATCTCATCTGTTTTGAACTGTCGTTCACATGCAGTCCAAAACAAGTAACTGCAGAGAGGGTCAGGATTCTCAGCACATTAGTGTGTTTTAAGTCCACACCACGTTAGTCAGTGGGTTGCATAACCAGGAAGTAATGGGGTTGTATTGGCATAACAGTGACAAACTAGTATTTAATATTTGTAAACCAAAAACCAACAAAAAGTACCATCAAAAAACAGGTACCTGTGTTGTGAAAAGTTGTCATGTTAATCATTTACTTCAGAAGGATAGTATGCATCCACCATATGCATTTAAAACATGGTACATCACCAGATTTTTAGGGCGTCAAGATCGAATGCTAGAGATGAGGATTTCTTGCAACAAGTTGAGACAGTTACAGGTGAATTAAGAGCGAGAGGCTATAATGAAAGTATACTACAGACTAATGTAGCAGATGTTGTGAGTATGAGGGATAAGAAAGCCAGACCGTATTTTTCTAGAGGCTATAGTTCGAGGCAGAGGAGCAATACTGGTGTTAGTAGGGATAGGTTAAAGGTACCCTTATGTTACACAAGTGATGCATTTAGGTACATGGATATAGTTCGTAGACATTGGAATATTCTGACTACGGATAAGCATATATAATATAAAGTAATAGACTGTGAACCCAAGTTTCTTTTTAAAAACAAGAAGTCTTTAAAAAGACGTCTCTGGTTCCCTAGAAATATTCCTTCTGTTCAGTGTGATGTAGGAACTAAGCCTTGTGGCAGATGTTCTTTAGAATTTAATCACCCTGATCAAATGTAGGTATATAAATTCAAAGTTAATGCTACGTGTGAAAGAGAGCATATAGTCTACCTTGCTCATTGTGTAGGTTGTAGAAAGTTTTATGTTGGAAAAACAGACAGATGCTTTAAAGGCAGAATCCGAGAACATATGTATCACATAAACAAGAACAATAAAGTGAGTGCATTAGCTAAATGTATTGTTAGTACAGATTCAACACATACATTTAAGTTTATGGTGATAGGTAGGGTATGTACACATGCCAGAGCAGGTGATACTCATAATCGAACTGAGGAGTTAGAGGCCACTTGGATAGTTAGATTAAGAGGGGATGATGGACATGGATTGAATGAATATGTCCCCCTGAGATTGAAATCTAGACCATTGTTTAGATGACAAATGATTATAAGTCTTAAAGTTATGCATTTTATATGTATTTAGTTGTTGTATAATTTGTTTTATTTATAAAAAAATTCATATATGTTTTATGGTGCTTTTGCACATAGATTTTAAGTAATGGCTTGTAATCATGTGACTATAAAAGGGTTTAATCATGTGATGTTTCAGTAATGATATAAAAAGGGTGGTCAGTATGTTAATATTTGTTAATACCTGATGAAGCAGTATGTGAAAGCACTTGTGTTTTTTATTTGTGAATAAAATGTGAACTTTTATGCTGGCGTGCGGTGCCATACCTGAGTCTGTTTGCTGTTTTATAGTATTTAATACTGTTCTTAAGTTAATTTCATCTATTGTAACACATAAGTGATACAAGCTGTTGTTGAGAAACAGTAGTAATATATTTTGATAAAGGACTACCATTTTCTGTTGTAACACCAAGGCAGCCTCTGTCATAGATATTGCAGAATATAGCCAGGTCATGCTGACAAAAGACAGAAGATTTAGACCATGACCTCACAGGTCAGTATGTGAAGTCATTTCTGCTTATCTATGCTTTTACTTATGTAGCGCACCCGCAGGTGTAGCTGAAGTAGATATGGGTTCCTTCCTATCTGACTCTGGTGACACCCCTATAGGCCCAACACACCAAGGTGGCAAGAATGACAGATTTTATTTTAGGTGACACATCTAGTTTAAAAGGCAGTAGCACAACTACAAACAAATTATTTCAACAGTGCACCAGTTAGCAATAAGGCAAGGTGAGATATTCATGCAATGAAAACATACATTCACCCTCTTTCCCAGAACTCAACAGAAAAAGGTTCTGACAGTCAAACATGCACAAATAAGGCAATATCAATGAGCAGTAAAGCTTTATAATGCAGCAATACAAACAAAAAAAATGCAATGTTATTAAGCAATAAAAGAGTTATAATGCAACAACACAGATATGAGAAAATGCAATGTTACTGAGCAGCAAAATTCTTGAAGGCAGCAGTCCTAACACGAGCAAAATGCAATGTCATTGAACAATGAAGATTTATAATGCAAC
>NC_056725.1:237308982-237341482 GCF_019279795.1 Protopterus annectens | reverse complement strand
TTGAACAGGGACACAGGTGAGGTGCCAGTTCATTCTGTAGTTCATGTAGAACACAGCTAGGGATATTGTCAGGTCCCATAGAAGCTGTATTCTTGGACTTGGACAGTGCTGTTTTACCTTTGCAGAAGTAATACTGGGCACCTGGCAATCTACTGGTATTGTGATTGGTCCTTTGGGGGGGGGGTAAAGTTAGCACTGAATCTGTCAGCCAGTATATTGGCAATATCTGTTGGCTCAGTATAGGAGGTACCATTGTGCAGTAGCTCAGAGTAAATCTGGGTGTTGCCATGGAGATTCTTTGCATAACTATAGAAGGCCTTGTGGTTGTCTTTACTATCTGCTGCAATTCTGATTTCATAGCTAGCTTTAGAGGATTTGATGAGGGATCTCAACCTTTTGTTGAGGCTGATAAGGGAGTTTTTCCAGACTTGGGGACTTCGCCTTATTCCGCATCAGTTTCCTCCTTCTGTTGTAGAATTTGTTTATGGCAGGGGACCACCAGATTGGGTTCCTTTTTTGGAGGAGAGCATTATAGTTCTATTGGGTATGGTGAAATCCATGCATTTGTGTATGTATTCGTACAGTGCATTGGTGTATGATTCAGCGGTCATGCAACTATTCTCCATTTGCATGGGTGGAGTGAAGTTAGCCACCTCTGTTTTTAGAAGCCCAAAGTTAGCTTTGGAGAATTTTTTCATGGTGGTTACCTTTGTGAGGGCAGGTGCGGATTTCCAAGGTGATTAGTTTGCAGTCTGATCTAACCAGGGAGGAGTTAACTATTGTTGTAGAGCAATGGTCGCCCATGTTAGTAATGACCAGGTCAAGGATGTTGGCACCTCTAGTGGGGGTAAGAATGAGATGGTCCAGAACATTAGAATTAATGAATTCCAGAAAGCATTGGGCAAGTGTACTGGCACATGAGTAGTTTTCGCGGTTAATGAAGGGGTAGTTGAAGTAGCCCAGTATGAGAGTATTAGGTTGGCCCCTAATATTCTCCAAGGTGCTGAGGTACATGAATTGTAAGTCTTGGGACATGGTTGGGGACCTATAGCAGACTACGCCCTGAATTGCTATTTTTTCCAGTGTTAGTTGCACCTGAAGTATCTCAGATGCGTTATGTTGGACTACCAGTCTGGAGGTGTGCACATCCTTTATGAATATGGAAACATCACTA
Source organism: Protopterus annectens (assembly GCF_019279795.1). NCBI lineage: Eukaryota > Metazoa > Chordata > Ceratodontiformes > Protopteridae > Protopterus > Protopterus annectens. The sequence goes on along the minus strand of NC_056725.1, from coordinate 237,340,308 downwards.
CCTTTGGAGCTTTGGCCCAAGTTCTGAGGCAGAAAGGTGTGGAATGAGTTATAGCCTGGTAGTGCAGGGGTGCTTTCTGCTGCCTTGAACTAGGTCTCTGTTATAGCACAAGTGTCAATGTTCTCAATTTTAAGAAGTGCTTTGAGTGAGTGCATTTTGAGATTTAGACTTCTAGCGTTGAGCAGCATGGCTCTCAGATTGCATTTGTTTGTAGCTGTTATGGTGGTAATTTGGTCTTTGGAACACAGCTTAAAAAAAGGCACTATAGGGGTGGCAAGAGCCTTGGCCTTTATCCAGAAGCCCAGGGGTGACAGATGCAGGCCATCTCTGGCAAAGCATTGAGGTCTGTCACTCATGTCATCCCAGGCAGAGAGATACCGGATCCCCTTAGAATGACACCATAAACTTAGCCAATTGTTGAAATCAATCATTTTCTCCTTGTACTATGGTATCATTCTGGGTGATGGTAGGATGCTGCATAGGGCTAGGGTCATACGTGCCTGGGCTACATAATCCAAGAGCTCCACCATGTCTCTTTTCATGTCATCCAGGGAGGTACATCTTAGGTCATTCACACCCACATGTACAATGGCAGAGTTATATTTGTACCTGTTGTTGAGGGACCTGAGTGTGTGCGTTATGTGGCAGATCCTGGCACCTGACAGGCAGCTGACTGTTACTTTCTCCTTATTCAACCTAGTGAGTGGGACTCACTATTGAGTCACTTATGACTAATGTGTTTGGCATGCTGTTTTGCCTTAGGGGCTTTGGTTGAGTGGCACACTGTTTAGGAGAGTTATGTGTCTCATCATTATTATTGTGTTGTGGTGGTCAGGTGCGTTTCTGCCTTGGAGGTCTCTGCTGTTTGTGTAAATTTTTATAGAGAGCCTCTGTGAAGGTAGGTGTGTGGTGTGAGGGCAGTGCTGGCATGTGTTCTGCAGGGCTATGTGTTCCATGTGGTGTGGTGCAAGTGTTGACTTTCTCTTCGTGACCAGCTATTCTGATCTTGGCTGGAGAGTGCATGGCTTCCAATTTGGATATATAAGTGCATCTCTCACAAGTCTGAGTGTTGGGAGGTAAGAGGAGAGGGTTGTCAGTGTACATGAGGCAGTTGCTACATTGCCTCAGGATGCCCAAGTTCACCAGGTTAATAGGAGAGAGCACAGGGAACTGACCTTTAGATATGCCTGGAGGGGTGGTCATTAATAAATACTGGAGCTGTTTCCTTGTAGAACGTTTAATGCTAGTAGCACTTTTGTGTGCTACAATAATTGCTACAAGAAGTCTGTGCTAAACTAATAAACTGTCTTTCGGCTTTTCCCAGTTAGGGGTCACCACAGTGAAACTCCAGTTTGCTAATGATTGGCAGTGAATTTTTACTTTGTCGATTTGCCAGCCTGGCACCCAACCTTCAAGAAAGGCACACTCACACACACACACATACCTGCATGCCTTTAAATTCATTTAACCACAGGAGAGGACATGCAGACTCCACACAGAAGGTGCTGTAGCTGAGAATTGAACCGGAGAACCTCTTGCTGTGAGGTGACAATGCTAATCACTGTGTCACCATGGCCAAAAGTACTAAACTAATAAGCTAGTAAAAGTGCAGGAGAGGAGAGACCTAGCAGAGCTAAGGGAAAAAATGAAGAGCAGACTTTGGCACTGCTCAGAAGGTGACAAACAGAAGGTGACAACAGCAAATCTGTATCTGGACTAGATTAGTTAAAGGAACGGTGGGAAGCAAGCGCAGATGTGGACTTTTAAACCAGAAAGTTGAAAGAGATGGAAAAAAATGCCAAAACAGCCCATAAGCTACTATTTTTTGGCCAAATGCGACGCATAACTCTCCTAAACAGTGTGCCACTTCTTGTAGTAGATAGGCTACCTATTGCTTACCACTCCCACTGATAAGCTATAAGGCTTCCCTCCAACACAGAAAGGCTTGGGGGTCTCAGAAGCTTACCAACAGTCCTGGATACAGCAAATCTGTATCTGGACTAGACTAGTAACAGGAAAGGAAGGAAACAAGCACAAATGCAAGCTTTTGAACTAGAAAGTTGAAAGAGATGGGAAAACTGCCCAAACAGCCAATAAACTACAATTTCTGTGGCAGAAACCACTCCTCTTGTGGTAGATAGGCTACCTAGTGCTTACCACTCCCACTGAAAAACTAGAAGGCTTCGCTCCAACACAAAAAAAGGCTTGGAGGGCTCAGAAGCTTACCAACAGTCCTGGATACAGCAAATCTGTAACTGGTCTAGACTAGTTACAGGAAAAAAAGGAGCAACAAGCTTAGATTTTTTTTTGTTGTTAGTAAAGTGCAAGGGGAGGAAGGAGGAGCAGAAGTTAATTCAAGGTTAAGAACCTAAGTGGGTAGGCCTTCTCAAATGTTCTCTCTGTTATAGGTAGAATGAGTACTAGACTGGGAGGAGTGTCCCAGATCAGATTTACAGTAGGGGCAGGCAATGGCAAAGCCACCAACAAACCAGTTTTAGAAGAGATTAGGAAAAAAAAACAATGCCAGCAAATATATAAAATAATTCAGTCAGCAAATATAATAAATAATTCAGGCAAAAATTAAGACATTGCAGAGCTCAAAAAAGTTAAACTGCCAAGAATTATACTTATCATTGATTATATTTTCAGATTTTTTGAGAGCACTCTTCAGTCAGACCACAAGCAGTTTCTAACAGTGTATGCAGGAATTTACAAACAGGGGCTATTGTAAATCAGCAAGCCTTGAAGCAATCAGATAAAAAAGCTGTTAGACCAGTTTTATAAACTTTAATACCACTACAGAAATGGGGGGGGGGGCAAATTTCAGAAGAGATCAAGAAAGAAAAAACAATGCCAGCAAATATATAAAATAATTCAATCAACAAATATATAAAATAATTCAGGCAAAAACAAAGACAATGCATAACTCTGAAAAGTTAAAGTTCCAAGAATTATACTTATCACTGTTATATTTCCAGATTGAGAGCACTCTTCAGTCAGACCACAAGCAGTTTCTAACAGTGTATGCAGGAATTTACAAACAGGGGCTATTTTAATTCAGCAAGCCTTGTAGCAATCAACTAACTAAAAAGCTGTTAGACCAGTTTTATAAACTTTAACACCACCACAGAAATGGGGGAGGGAACACGTTTCAGAAGAGGTCAGGAACAAAAAAAACAGTCCCAGTAAATATATAAAATAATTCAGTCAGCAAATATATAAAAAAATTCAGGCAACAATTAAGACAATGCAGAATTCTGAAAAGTTAAAGTGCCACAAATTAAACTTATCACTGATTATATTTCCAGATTGTTTGAGAGCACTCTTCAGACTGAACACAAGAGGTTTCTAACAGTGTATGCAGGAATTTACAAACAGGGGCTATTTCAAATCAGCAAGCCTTGAATCAATCAGAACAAAAAGCAGTTAGACCAGTTGTATAAACTTTAACACCACCACAGAAATGGAGAGGGGCAGTTTCAGAAGAGATCAGGAACAAAAAAAAAAACAATGCCAGCAAATATATAAAATAATTCAGTCAACAAATATGTAAAATAGTTCAGGCTAAACTTAAGGCAATATAGAACTCTGAAAACTCCCCCTTCTCTCCAGGCTAACCTCTATACCTTCATAATCCTCTTCTAACCTCTCCTAAAATACTAAATGTATAAGCTGCTAAAGCATTTTTGCACTATATGCGTAAGCTACCCAGGCAAACCTCCTTACCTTCCTCACCTCTTCTAAAATACTAATTGCATAAGCTTCTAAATGTTAAAGTTTTTATTTTTTTCTTTGCTTTTTATACAATATGCCAATCTTTTCCTGCTGAACTTAACTGAAACTTTTGCTAATTTGTAGCCACCTGTTAATTGTAATGTTATCTGTGTCTGAACTCTTTTTTGTAATTAAAATTGTTGTTTCTGTGGAGCTTTCTCCCCGGGCTTCCACTGAAAACAGGCCGTCAAGCCCAATGGACCTCCCCGGTAATCAAACTGAAATAAATAATAAATAAATAAATAAAAGTTAAAGTGCCAAGAATTATACTTATCACCCATTATATTTCCAGATTGTTTGAGAGCACTCTTCAGTCAGACCACAAGCAGTTTCTAAAAGTGTATGCAGGAATTTACAAACAGGAGCTATTTTAAATCAGCAAGCCTTGAAGCAACCAGAAAACAAAAAAGCGTTTAAACCAGTTTTATAAACACCTCCACAAAAATCGGAGGGGGGGGGGGACAGATTCAGAAGAGATCAGAAACAAAAAACAATGCCAGCAAATATCTAAAATAATTCAGTCAGCAAATATGTAAAATAATTCAGGCAAAAATTAAGACAATGCTGAACTCTGAAAAGTTAAAGTGCCAAGAATTATACTTATCACCGATTATATTTCCAGATTGTTTGAGAGCAGTCTTTGGTTAGGACACAAGGAGTTTCTAACAGTGTATGCAGGAATTTACAAACATGGGGCTATTTTAAATCAGCAAGCCTTCAAGCAATCAGATAACAAAAAAGCTGTTAGACCAGTTTTATAAACTTTAACACCACCACAGAAATAGGGAGGACCAGTTTCAGAAGAGATCAGGAACAAAAAAACAATGCCAGCAAATATATAAAATAATTCAGTCAGCAAATATGTAAAATATTTCAGGCAAAAATTAAGACACTGCAGAACTCTGAAAAGTTAAAGTGCCAAGAATTATACTTATCACTGATTACATTTCCAGATTGTTTGAGAGCACTCTTCAGTCAAACGACAAGTGGTTTCTAACAGTGTATGCAGGAATTTAGAAACAGGGGCTATTTTAAATCAGCAAGCCTTGAAGAAGTCCGATAACAAAAAAAGCGGTTAGACCAGTTTTATAAACTTTACCACCACTACAGAAATGTGTGTGTGTGTGGGGGGGGGGGGGTTCAGAAGAGATCAGGAAAACAATGCCAGCAAATATGTAAAATAATTCAGTCAGCAAACATATAAAATAATGCAGGAAAAAATTGAGACAATGCAGAGCTATGAAAAGTTAAAGTACCGAGAATTATACTTGTCACCAATTATATTTCCAGCTTGGTTGAGAGCACTCTTTAGTTAGAACACAAGGAGTTTCTAACAGTGTATGCATGAATTTACAAACAGGGGCTATTTGAAATCAGCAATCCTTGAAGCAATCAGATAAAAAAAGCTGTTAAACCAGTATTATAAACTTCAACACCACCACAGAAATGGGGGGGGGGCAGTTTCAGAAGTGATCCAAAACTAAAATACAATGCCAGCAAATATATATAATAATTCAGTCAGCAAATATATAAAATAATTCAGGCAAAAATTAAGACAATGCAGAACTCTAAAAAGTTAAAGTGCCAAAAAATATACTTATCACTGATTACTTTTCCAGATTGTTTGAGAGCACTCTTCAGTCAGAACACAAAGAGTTTCTAGCAGTGTATGCAGGAATTGACAAACAGGAGCTATTTTAAATCAGCAGGCCTGGAAGCAATCTAATAACAAAAAAGCTGCTAGACCAGTTTTATAAACGTTAACACCACCACATAAATGGGGTGGGACCACTTTTAGAAGAGATCAGGGAAAAAAAACAATGCCAGCAAATATATAACATAATTCAGGCAAAAATGAAGACAATGCAGAACTCTGAAAAGTTAAAGTGCCAAGAATAGTACTTTTCACTGATTATATTTCCAGATTGTTTGAGAGCACTCTTCAGTCAGAACACAAGTTGTTTCTAACAGTGTATGCAGGAATTTGCAAAGAGGGCCTATTTTAAATCCACAAGCCTTGAAGCAATTAGATAACAAAAAAGCTGTTAGACCAGTTTTATATCTTTAACACCACCAGAGAAATAGGGAGGAACCAGCTTCATAAGAGATTAGGAACAAAAAAAAAAAAAACAATACCAGCAAATATATATAATAATTCAGTCAGCAAATAAATAAAATAATTCAGGTAAAAATTAAGACAATGCAGAACTCTGAAAAGTTAAAGTGCCACAAATTATACTTTTCACCGATTATATTTCCAGATTGTTTGAGAGCACTCTTCAGTCTGAACACAAAATTTTTCTAACAGTGTATGAAGGAATTAACAAAAAGGGGCTATTTTAAATTAGCAGGCCTTGAAGCAATCAGAAAAAACCTTAGACCAGTTTCATAAACTTTAACACCACCAAAGAAATGGGGGGGGGGACAGTTTCAGAAGAGATCAGGAACAAAAAACAATGCCAGCAAATATATAAAATACTTCAGTCAGCAAATATATAAAATAATTCAGGCAAAAATTAAGACAATGCAGAACTCTGAAAAGTTAAAGTGCCAAAAATTATACTTATCATCGACTATATTTCCAGATTGTTTGGGAGCATCCTTCAGTCAGAACACAAGGAGTTTCTAGCAGTGTATACAGGAATTTGCAAACAGTGGCTATTTTAAATCAGTAAGCCTTGAAGCAATCATATAACAGAAAAGCTGTTTGACCAGATTTATAAACTTTAACACCACCACGGAAATTGGGGGGGGGGGCAGTTTAGGAAGAGATCAGGAACAAAAAATTGCCAGGTAATATATAAAATAATTCAGTCAGTAAATATATAAAATAATTAAATCAACAAATATATAAAATAAATCAGGCATAAACAAAGACAATGCATAACTCTGAAAAGTTAAAGTTCCAAGTATTATACTTATCACCATTATATTTCCAGATTGAGAGCACTCTTCAGTCAGACCACAAGCAGTTTCTAACAGTGTATGCAGGAATTTACAAACAGGGGCTATTTTAATTCAGCAAGCCTTGTAGCAATCAGCTAACAAAAAAGTTGTTAGACCAGTTTTATCAACTTTGACACCACCACCGAAATGGGGGAGGGAACATGATTCAGAAGAGATCAGGAACAAAAAAACAGTCCCAGTAAATATATAAAATAATTCAGTCAGCAAATATATAAAAAAATTCAGTCAAAAATTAAGACAATGCAGAATTCTGAAAAGTTAAAGTGCCACGAATTAAACTTATCACTGATTATATTTCCAGATTGTTTGAGAGCACTCTTCAGTCTGAACACAAGAGGTTTCTAACAGTGTATGCAGGGATTTACAAACAGAGGCTATTTTAAATCAGCAAGTTTTGAAGCAATCAGATAACAAAAAAGCTGTTAGACCAGTTTTATAAACTTTAGCACCACCACAGAAATGGGGGAGGGAACACGTTTTAGCAGAGATAAGGACATAAAATGCTAGTAAATATATAAAATAATTCAGTCAGCAAATATCTAAAATAATTCAGGCAAAAATTAAGACAGTGCAGAACTCTGAAAAGTTACAGTGCCAAGAATTATACTTTACACCGATTATATTTCCAGATTGTTTTAGAGCCCTCTTCAGTCTGAACACAAGCGTTTTCTAACAGTATATGCAGGAATTTACAAACATGGGCTAATTTAAATCAGCAAGCCTTGAAGCATTCAGAAAAAAGCTGTTAGACCAATTTTATAAACTTTAACACCACCAAAGAAATATTGGGTTGGCCACTTTCAGATGAGATCAGTATCAAACAACAATGCCCGCAAATATATAAAATAATTCAGTCAGCAAATATGTAAAATAATTCAGGCAAAAAGTAAGACAATGCAGAACTCTGAAAAATTAAAGTGCCGAGAGTTATACTTATCACCGATTATATTTCCAGATTGTATGAGAGCACTCTTCAGTCTGAACACAAAAGGTTTCTAACAGTGTATGCAGGGATTTACAAACAGGGGTATTTTAAATTAGCAGACCTTGAAGCAATCAGATAACAAAACAGCTGTTAGACCAGTTTTATATACTTTAACACGTCCACAAAAATGGAGGGGATCAGTTTCAGAAGAGATCAGGAACAAAAAACAATGCTAGCAAATATCTAAAATAATTCAGTCAGCAAATATGTAAAATAATTCAGGCAAAAATTAAGACAATGCAGAACTCCAAAATGTTAAAGTGTCAAGAATTATACTTATCACTGCTTATATTTCCAGATTGTTTGAGAGCACTCTTCAGTCAGAAATTAAGAAGTTTCTAACAGTGTATGCAGGAATTTACAAACAGGAGCTATTTTAAATCAGCAAGCCTTGAAGCAATCAGCTAACAAAAAAGCTGTTAGACCAGTTTTATAAACTTTAACGCCACCACAGAAATAGGGGGCACCAGTTTCAGAAGAGATCAGGAACAAAAAAACAATGCCAGCAAATATATAAAATAATTCTGTTAGCAAATATGTAAAATATTTCAGACATATATTAGGACAGTGCACAACTCTGAAAAGTTAAAGTTCCAAGAATTATACTTTTCACTGATTATATTTCCAGATTGTTTGAGAGCACTCTTTAAACAGAACACAATTAGTTTCTAACAGTATATGCAGGGATTTACAAACAGAGGCTACTTTAAATCAGCAAGCCTTGAAGCAATCAGATAACAAAAAAGCTGTTAGACCAGTTTTATATACTTTAGCACCACCACAGAAATGGAGGAGGGAACAAGTTTTAGAAGAGATCAGGACAAAAAAATGCTAGTAAATATATAAAATAATTCAGTCAGCAAATATATAAAACAGTTCAGGCAAAAATTAAGACAGTGCAGAACTCTGAAAAGTTACAGTGCCAAGAATTATACTTTACACCAATTATATTTCCAAATTGTTTTAGAGCACTCTTCAGTCTGAACACAAGAGTTTTCTAACAGTGTATGCAGGAATTTACAAACAGGGGCTAATTTAAATCAGCAAGCCTTGAATCATTCAGAAAAAAACTGTTAGACCAATTTTATAAACTTTAACACCACCAAAGAAATATTGGGGTGGCCACTTTCAGAAGAGATCAGGATCAAACAACAAATATATAAAATAATTCAGTCAGCAAATACATAAAATAATTCAGGCAAAAGGTAAGACAATGCAGAACTCTGAAAAGTTAAAGTGCCGAGAGTTATACTTATCACCGATTATATTTTTAGATTGTTTGAGAGCACTCTTCAGTAAGAACACAAGGAGTTCCTAACAGTGTATGCAGGAATTTACAAACTGGAGTTATTTTAAATCAGCAAGCCTTGAAGCAATCAGATAACAAAAAAGCTGTTAGACCAGTTTTATAAACTTTAACACCACCACAGAAGTAGGGAGGACCAGTTTCAGTAGAGATCAGGAACAATAAAACAATGCCAGCAAATATATAAAATAATTCAGTCAGCAAATATATAAAATAATTCAGGCAAAAACTGAGACAATGCAGAGCTCTGAATAGTTCAAGCGCCAAGAATTATACTTATCACCGATTATATTTCCAGCTTGTTTGAGAGTACTCTTTAGTCGGAACACAAGGAGTTTCTAACAGTGTATGCAGGAATTTACAAACAGGGGCTATTTTTAATCAGAAATCGTTGAAGCAGTCAGATAACAAAAAAAGCTGTTAGACAAGTTTTATAAACTTTAACACCACCACAGAAATGGGGGGGGGGGCAGTTTCAGAAGAGATCTGGAACTAAAATCAATGCCAGCAAATATATATAATTATTCAGTCAGCAAATATATAAAATAATTCAGGCAAAAATTAAGACAATGAAGAACTCTGCAAAGTTAAAGTGCCAAGAATTATACTCATCACCGATTATATTTCCAGATTGTTTGAGAGAACTCTTCAGTCAGAACACAAGAAGTTTCTATTAGTGTATATAGGAATTTAAAAACAAGAACTATTTTAAATAAGCAAGCCTTGAAGCAATCAAAAGAAAAGCAGTTAGAACAGCTTTATAAACTTTAAGACCACCACAGAAATAAGGGGGAGGTTTCAGAAGAGATCAGGAAAAAAAAAAAAAAAAACAATGCCAGCAAATATATAAAATAATTCAGTCAGCAAATATATAAAATAGTTCAGGCAAAACTTAAGACAATGCAGAACTCTGAAAAGTTAAAGTGCAAAGAATTATACATATCACTGATTATATTTCCATATTGTTTAAGAGTACTCCAGTCAGAACGCAAGAAGTTTCTAACAGTGTTTGCAGGAATTTACAAACAGGGGCTATTTTAAATCAGCAAGCCTTGAAGCAATCAGATAACAAATAAGCTGTTATACCAGTTTTATAAACTTTAACACCACCACAGAAATGGGGGGAGGGCAGTTTCAGAAGAAACCAGGAACAAAAAAAACAATGCCAGCAAACATATAAAATAATTCAGTCAGCAAATATAATAAATAATTCAGGCAAAAATTAAGACAATGCAAAACTCTGAAAAGTTAAAGTACCTAGAATTATACTCATCACCAATTATATTTCCAGATTGTTTGAGAGCACTCTTCAGTCTGAATACAAGAGGTTTCTAACAGTGTATGCAGGAATTTACAAACAGGGGTATTTTAAATCAGCAAACCTTGAAGCAATCAGATAACAAAACAGCTGTTAGACCTATTTTATATACTTTAACATGACCACAAAAATGGAGGGGGATCAGTTTCAGAAGAGATCAGGAACAAAAAAACAATGCTAGCAAATATCTAAAATAAACCAATCAGAAAATATGTAAAATAATTCAGGCAAAAATTAAGACAATGCAGAACTCCGAAATGTTAAAGTGCCAAGAATTATACTTATCACTGATTATATTTCCAGATTGTTTGAGAGCACTCTTTAAACAGAACACAAGGAGTTTCTAACAGTGTATGCAGGGATTTACAAACAGGAGTATTTTAAATCAGCACGCCTTGAAGCAATCAGATAACAAAAAAGGTGTTAGACAAGTTTTATAAACTTTAACAGCACCACAGAAATGGGGGGTGTGAAACGAGTTTTAGAAGAGATCAGAAACAAAAAAAAAAAAAACAATGCCAGCAAATATATAAAACAATTCAGTCAGCAAATATATACAATAATTCAGGTAAAAATTAAGCCAATGCAGAACTCTGAAAAGTTAAAGCCAAAGAATTATGCTTATCACTGATTATATTTCCAGATTGTTTGAGAGCACTCCAGTCAAAACGCAAGGAGTTTCTAACCGTGTTTGCAGGAATTTACAAAGAGGGGCTATTTTAAATCAGCAAGCCTTGAAACAATCAGATAACAAATAAGCTGTTAGACCCGTTTTATAAACTTTAACACCACCACAGAAATGAGGGGAGGGCAGTTTCAGAAGAGATCAGGAACAAAAAAACAATGCCAGCAATTATATAAAATAATTCAGTCAGCAAATATATAAAATAATTCAGGCAAAAACTGAGACAATACAGAGCTCTGAATAGTTTAAGTGCCAAGAATTATACTTATCACCGGTTATATTTCCAGCTTGTTTGAGAGTACTCTTTAGTCAGAACACAAGGAGTTTCTAACAGTGTATGCAGGAATTTACAAACAGGGGCTATTTTTAATCAGAAATCATTGAAGCAGTCAGATAACAAAAAAAGCTGTTAGACAAGTTTTATAAACTTTACCACCACCACAGAAATGGGGGGGGGGGCACAGTTTCAGAAGAGATCCGGAACTAAAAAAGAACACCAGCAAATATATATAATTATTCAGTCAGCAAATATATAAAATAATTCAGGCAAAAACTAAGACAATGAAGAACTCTGCAAAGTTAAAGTGTCAAGAATTATACTCATCACCGATTATATTTCCAGATTGTTTGAGACAACTCTTCAGTCAGAACATAAGGAGTTTATATCAGTGTATATAGGAATTTACAAACAAGAACTATTTTAAATCAGCAAGCCTTGAAGTAATCAGATAATGAAAATGGTGTTAGACCAGTTTTATAAACTCTAACACCACCACAGAATTGGGGTGGGGGATCAGTTTTAGAAGGGAGCAGGAACAAAATAAAAACAGTGCCAGCAAATATATAAAATATTTCAGTTAGAGAATATGTAAAATAATTAAGGCAAAATTTAAGACAGTGCAGAACTTTGACAAGTTAAAGTGCCAAGAATTATCCATATCACCGATTATATTTCCAGATAGTTTGAGAGCACTAAAGTCAGAACACAATGAGTTTCTAACACTGTGCCCAGGAATTTACAAACAGGGGCTATTTTACATCAGCAAGCCTTGAGGTAATCAGATAACAAAAAAGCTGTTAGACCAGTTTTTATAAACTTTAACACCACCACAGAAATGGCGGGGGGGGGGGGCAGTTTCAGAAGAGATTAGGAAAAAAAAAAACAATGCCAGCAAATATATAAAGTAATTCAGTCAGCAAATATATAAAATAATTCAGGCAAAAATTAAGACAATGCAGAACTCTGAAAAGTTAAAGTGCCAAGAATTATACTTATCACTGTTTATATTTTCAGATTGTTTGAGAGCATTCTTCAGTCTGAACCCAAGAGGTTTCTAACAGTTTATGCAGTGATTTACAAACAGGGGCTAATTAAAATCAGCAAGCCTTGAAGCAATCAGAAGAAAAGCTGTTAGAACAGTTTTATAAACTTTAACACTACCACAGAAATGGGTGGGGGGCAGTTTCAGAAGAGATCAGGAACAAAAAACAATGCCAGCAAATATATAAAATAATTCAGTCAGCAAATATATAAAATAGTTCAGGCAAAGCTCAAGACAATGCAGAACTCTAAAAAGTTAAAGTGCAAAGAATTATACATATCACTGATTATATTTCCAGATTGTTTGAGAGTACCCTTCAGTCAGACCACAAGCAGTTTCTAACAATGTATGTAGGAATTTACAAACAGGGGTATTTTAAATTAGCAAGCCTTGAAGCAATCAGATAACAAAAAAGGTGTTAGACCAGTTTTATAAACTTTAACAACACCATAGAAATGTTTAACAACACCAAAGAAATGGGGGGGGGGTAGAACCAGTTTTAGAAGAGATCAGGAAAAAAAAAAAAAAACAATGCCAGCAAACATAAAATAATTCAGTCAGAAAATATATACAATAATTTAGGCAAAAATGAAGACAATGCAGAACTTTGAAAAGTTAAAGAGCCAAGAATTATCCTTATCACCGATTATATTTCAGATTGTTTGAGAGCACTCTTCAGTCAGAACACAAGGAGTTTCTAACAGTGTATGCAGGAATTTACAAACAGGGGTATTTTAAATTAGCAAACCTTGTAGCAATCAGATAACAAAATAGCTGTTAGACCAGTTTTATATACTTTAACACATCCACAAAAATGGAGGGGACCAGTTTCAGAAGAGATCAGGAACAAAAAGCAATACTAGCATATATCTAAAATAATTCAATCAGCAAATATGTAAAATAATTGAGGCAAAAATTAAGACAATGCAGAACTCCGAAATGTTAAAGTGCCAAGAATTATACTTATCACCGATTATATTTCCAGATTGTTTGAGAGCACTCTTCAGTCAGAAATTAAGGAGTTTCTAACAGTGTATGCAGGAATTTACAAACAGGAGCTATTTTAATTCAGCAAGCCTTGAAGCAATCAGCTAACAAAAAAGCTGTTAGACCAGTTTTATAAACTTTAAAACCACCACAGAAATAGGGGGGGCACCAGTTTCAGAAGAGATCAGGAACAAAAAAACAATGTCAGCAAATATATAAAATAATTCAGCCAGCAAATATGTAAAATATTTCAGGCATAAATCAGGACAATGCAGAACTCTGAAAAGTTAAAGTTCCAAAAATTATACCTTTCACTGATTATATTTCCAGATTGTTTGAGAGCAATCTTTAAACAGAACACATTGAATTTCTAACAGTGTATGCAGGGATTTACAAACAGGGGCTATTTTAAATCAATAATCCTTGAAGCATTCAGAAAAAAAGATGTTAGACCAATTTTATAAACTTCAACACCACCAAAGAAATATTGGGTTGTCCACTTTCAGACGAGATCAGGATAAAAAAAAACAATGCCCACAAATATATAAAATAATTCAGTTAGCAAATATATAAAATGTCAGGCAAAAAAGTAAGACAATGCAGAAGTCTGGAAAGTTAAAGTGCCGAGAGTTATACTTATTACCGATTTGATTTGTAGATTATTTGAGAACACTCTTCAGTCAGAACACAAGGAGTTTCTAACAGTGTATGCAGGAATTTACAAACTGCAGCTATTTTAAATCAGCAAGCCATGAGGCAATCAGCTAACAAAAAAAGCTGTTAGACCAGTTTTATAAACTTTAACACCACCACAGAAATAGGGAGGACCAGTTTCAGTAGAGATCAGGAACAAAAAAACAATGCCAGCAATTATATAAAATAATTCAGTCAGCAAATATATAAAATAATTCAGGCAAAAACAGAGACAATGCAGAGCTCTGAATAGTTTAAGTGATAAGAATTATATTTATCACTGATTATATTTCCAGCTTGTTTGAGAGCACTTTTTAATCAGAACACAAGGAGTTTCTAACAGTGTATGCAGGAATTTACAAACGGGCTATTTTTAATCAGAAATCTTTGAAGCAGTCAGATAGCAAAAAAAGCTATTAGACAAGTTTTATAAACTTTAACACCACCACAGAAATGGGGGGGGGGCAGTTTCAGAAGAGATTAGGAAAAAAAAACAATGCCAGCAAATATATAAAGTAATTCAGTCAGCAAATATATAAAATAATTCAGGCAAAAATTTAAGACAATGCAGAACTCTGAAAAGTTAAAGTGCCAAGAATTATTCTTATCACTGTTTATATTTCCAGATTGTTTGAGGGCACTCTTCAGTCTGAACCCAAGAGGTTTCTAACAGTGTATGCAGGAATTTATAAACAGGGGCTATTTAAAACCAGCAAGCCTTGAAGCAATCAGAAGAAAAGCTGTTAGAACAGTTTTATAAACTTTAACACCACCACAGAAAAGGGGGGACAGTTTCAGAAGAGATCAGGAACAAAAAACAATGCCAGCAAACATATAAAATAATTCAGTCAGCAAATATATAAAATAGTTTAGGCAAAACTCAAGACAATGCAGAACTCTGAAAAGTTAAAGTGCAAAGAATTATACATATCACTGATTATATTTCCAGATTGCTTGAGAGTACCCTTCAGTCAGACCACAAGCAGTTTCTAACAATGTATGTAGGAATATACAAACAGGGGTATTTTAAATTAGCAAGCCTTGAAGCAATCAGATAACAAAAAAGGATTTAGACCAGTTTTATAAACTTTAACAACACCACAAAAATGGGGGGGGGGGTAGAACCACTTTTAGAAGAGATCAGGAACAAAAAAACAAAACAATGCCAGCAAATATAAAATAATTCAGTCAGCAAATATATAAAATAATTTAGGCAAAAATGAAGACAATGCAGAACTCTGAAAAGTTAAAGAGCCAAGAATTATCCTTATCACCGATTATATTTCAGATTGTTTGAGAGCACTCTTCAGTCAGAACACAAGGAGTTTCTAACAGTGTATGCAGGAATTTACAAACAGGGGTATATTAAATTAGCAAACCTTGTAGCAATCAGATAACAAAATAGCTGTTAGACCAGTTTTATATACTTTAACACATCCACAAAAATGGAGGGGACCAGTTTCAGAAGAGATCAGGAACAAAAAGCAATACTAGCATATATCTAAAATAATTCAGTCAGCAAATATGTAAAATAATTGAGGCAAAAATTAAGACAATGCAGAACTCCGAAATGTTAAAGTGCCAAGAATTATACTTATAACCGATTATATTTCCAGATTGTTTGAGAGCACTCTTCAGTCAGAAATTAAGGAGTTTCTAACAGTGTATGCAGGAATTTACAAACAGGAGCTATTTTAATTCAGCAAGCCTTGAAGCAATCAGCTAACAAAAAAGCTGTTAGACCAGTTTTATAAACTTTAAAACCACCACAGAAATAGGGGGGGCACCAGTTTCAGAAGAGATCAGGAACAAAAAAACAATGTCAGCAAATATATAAAATAATTCAGTCAGCAAATATGTAAAATATTTCAGGCATAAATCAGGACAATGCAGAACTCTGAAAAGTTAAAGTTCCAAAAATTATACCTTTCACTGATTATATTTCCAGATTGTTTGAGAGCACTCTTTAAACAGAACACATTGAATTTCTAACAGTGTATGCAGGGATTTACAAACAGGGGCTATTTTAAATCAGCAAGCCTTGAAGCAATCAGATAACAAAAAAGCTGTTAGACCAGTTTTATAAACTTTAGCACCACCACAGAAATGGGGGAGGGAACAAGTTTTAGAAGAAATCAAGACAAAAAATGCTAGTAAATATATAAAATAATTCAGTCAGCAAATATATAAAATAATTCAGGCAAAAATTAAGACAGTGCAGAACTCTGAAAAGTTACAGTGCCAAGAATTATACCTTACACCGATTATATTTCCAGATTGTTTTAGAGCACTCTTCAGTCTGAACACAAGAGTTTTCTAACAGTGTATGCAGGAATTTACAAACAGGGGCTATTTTAAATCAATAATCCTTGAAGCATTCAGAAAAAAAGCTGTTAGACCAATTTTATAAACTTCAACACCATCAAAGAAATATTGGGTTGTCCACTTTCAGACGAGATCAGGATAAAAAAAAAACAATGCCCACAAATATATAAAATAATTCAGTTAGCAAATATATAAAATAAGTCAGGCAAAAAAGTAAGACAATGCAGAAGGCTGGAAAGTTAAAGTGCCGAGAGTTATACTTATTACCGATTTGATTTGTAGATTATTTGAGAACACTCTTCAGTCAGAACACAAGGAGTTTCTAACAGTGTATGCAGGAATTTACAAACTGCAGCTATTTTAAATCAGCAAGCCTTGAAGCAATCAGCTAACAAAAAAAAGCTGTTAGACCAGTTTTATAAACTTTAACACCACCACAGAAATAGGGAGGACCAGTTTCAGTAGAGATCAGGAACAAAAAAACAATGCCAGCAATTATATAAAATAATTCAGTCAGCAAATATATAAAATAATTCAGGCAAAAACAGAGACAATGCAGAGCTCTGAATAGTTTAAGTGCCAAGAGTTATATTTATCACTGATTATATTTCCAGCTTGTTTGAGAGCACTCTTTAATCAGAACACAAGGAGTTTCTAACAGTGTATGCAGGAATTTACAAACGGGCTATTTTTAATCAGAAATCTTTGAAGCAGTCAGATAACAAAAAAAGCTATTAGACAAGTTTTATAAACTTTAACACCACCACAGAAATGGGGGGGGGGCAGTTTCAGAAGAGATTAGGAAAAAAAACAATGCCAGCAAATATATAAAGTAATTCAGTCAGCAAATATATAAAATAATTCAGGCAAAAATTTAAGACAATGCAGAACTCTGAAAAGTTAAAGTGCCAAGAATTATTCTTATCACTGTTTATATTTCCAGATTGTTTGAGGGCACTCTTCAGTCTGAACCCAAGAGGTTTCTAACAGTGTATGCAGGAATTTACAAACAGGGGCTATTTAAAACCAGCAAGCCTTGAAGCAATCAGAAGAAAAGCTGTTAGAACAGTTTTATAAACGTTAACACCACCACAGAAATGGGGGGACAGTTTCAGAAGAGATCAGGAACAAAAAACAATGCCAGCAAACATATAAAATAATTCAGTCAGCAAATATATAAAATAGTTTAGGCAAAACTCAAGACAATGCAGAACTCTGAAAAGTTAAAGTGCAAAGAATTATACATATCACTGATTATATTTCCAGATTGCTTGAGAGTACCCTTCAGTCAGACCACAAGCAGTTTCTAACAATGTATGTAGGAATATACAAACAGGGGTATTGTAAATTAGCAAGCCTTGAAGCAATCAGATAACAAAAATGGTTTTAGACCAGTTTTATAAACTTTAACAACACCACAAAAATGGGGGGGGGGGTAGAACCAGTTTTAGAAGAGATCAGGAACAAAAAAACAAAACAATGCCAGCAAATATAAAATAATTCAGTCAGCAAATATATAAAATAATTTAGGCAAAAATGAAGACAATGCAGAACTCTGAAAAGTTAAAGAGCCAAAAATTATCCTTATCACCGATTATATTTCCAGATTGTTTGAGAGCACTCTTCAGTCAGAACACAAGGAGTTTCTAACAGTATATGCAGGAATTTACAAACAAGGGTATTTTAAATTAGCAAACCTTGTAGCAATCAGATAACAAAATAGCTGTTAGACCAGTTTTATATGCTTTAACACATCCACAAAAATGGAGGGGACCAGTTTCAGAAGAGATCAGGAACAAAAAACAATACTAGCATATATCTAAAATAATTCAGTCAGCAAATATGTAAAATAATTTAGGCAAAAATTAAGACAATGCAGAACTCCGAAATGTTAAAGTGCCAAGAATTATACTTATCACCGATTATATTTCCAGATTGTTTGAGATCACTCTTCAGTCAGAAATTAAGGAGTTTCTAACAGTGTATGCAGGAATTTACAAACAGGAGCTATAATCTTGAAGCAATCAGCTAACAAAAAGCTGTTAGACCAGTTTTATAAACTTTAATTATACTTATCACCGATTATATTTCCATACTGTTTGAGAGCACTCTTCAGACAGAACAAAAGGAGTTTTTAATAGCTTATGCAGGAATTTACAAAGAGGAGCTATTTTAAATCAGCAAGCCTTGATGCAATTAGATAACAAAACAGCTGTTAGACCAGTTTTATAAACTTTAAAACCACCACAGAAATAGGGGGGCACCAGTTTCAGAAGAGATCAGGAACAAAAAAAAATGTCAGCAAATTTATTAAAATAATTCAGTCAGCAAATATGTAAAATATTTCAGGCATAAATCAGGACAATGCAGAACTCTGAAAAGTTAAAGTTCCAAGAATTATACTTTTCACTGATTATATTTCCAGATTGTTTGAGAGCACTCTTTAAACAGAACACAAGGAGTTTCTAACAGTGTTTGCAGGAATTTACAAACTGCAGCTATTTTAAATCAGCAAGCGTTGAAGCAATCAGATAAAAAAAAGCTGTTCAAGCAGTTTTTTAAACTTTAACACCACCGCAGAAATGGGGGGACCAGTTTCAGAAGAGAACGGGAACAAAAATACAATGTCAGCAAATATATAAAATAATTCAGTCAGCAAATATATAAAATAATTCAGGCAAAAATTGAGACAATGCAGAACTCCAAAAAGTTAACGTGCCAAGAATTATACTTATCACCGATTATATTTCCAGCTTGTTTGAGAGCACTTTTTAGACAGAATACAAAAAGTTTTTAACAGTGTATGCAGGAATTTACAAACAGGGTGTATTTTAAATCCACAAGCCTTGAAGCCATCAGATAACAAAAAAGCTGTTAGACCAGTTTTATAAACTTTAACACCACCACAGAAATGGGGGGGGGTTTAGTGTCAGAAGAGATTAGGAACAAAAAAACAATGCCAGCAAATATATATAATAATTCAGTCAGCAGATATATAAAATAATTCAGGCAAAAATTAAGACAATGCAGAACTCTGAAAAGTTAAAGTGCCAAGAATTATACTTATCACCGATTATATTTCCATACTGTTTGAGAGCACTCTTCAGACAGAACAAAAGGAGATTTTAACAGCGTATGCAGGAATTTACAAACAGGAGCTATTTTAAATCAGCGAACCTTGATGCAATTAGATAACAAAACAGCTGTTAGACCAGTTTTATAAACTTTAACTTCACCATAGAAATGGGGGGGGGGGGGCATTTTCAGAAGAGATCAGGAACAAAAGAAAAAAGAAAGCAATGCCAGCAAATATATAAAATAATTCAGTCAGCAAATATATAAAATAATTGAGGCAAAAAGGAAGACAATGCAGAACTCTGAAAAGTTAAAGAGCCAAGAATTATCCTTATCACCGATTATTTTTCCAGATTGTTTGAGAGCACTCTTCAGTCAGAACACAAGGAGTTTCTAACAGTGTATGCAGGAATTTACAAACAAGGGTTATTTTAAATCAGCAAGCCTTGAAGCAATCAGATAGCTAAAAAGCTGTCACACCACTTTTATGAACTTTAACACCACCACAGAAATAGGGAGGACCAGTTTCAGAAGAGATCAGGAACAAAATAACAATGCCAGCAAATATATATAATAATTCAGTCAGCAAATATGTAAAATAATTTAGGCAAAAATTAAGACAATGCTGAACTCTGAAAAGTTAAAGTGCCAAGAATTATACTTACCACCGATTATATTTCCATACTGTTTGAGAGCACTCTTCAGTCAGAACAAAAGGAGTTTTTAACAGCGTATGCAGGAATTTACAAACAGGAGCTATTTTAAATCAGCAGGCCTTGACGCAATTAGATAACAAAAAAGCTGTTAGACCAGTTTTATAAACTTTAACTCCACCACAGAAATGGGGGGGGGGGCAGTTTCAGACGAGATCAGGAACAAAAAAAAACAATGCCAGCAAATATATAAAATAATTCAGTCAGCAAATATATAAAATAATTCAGGCAAAAATTAAGACAATGCAGAACTCTCAAAAGTTAAAGTGCCAAGAATTATCCTTATCACCGATTATATTTCCAGATTGTTTGAGAACACTCTTCAGTCAGAACACAAGGAGTTTCTAACAGTGTCTTCTTGTTCTTTCAACTTTTCCCGGTTAGGGGTCGCCACAGCGGAAGTCCGGTCTGCTAATGATTGGCAGTAAATTTTTTTTTTACGGCTGCTGAGGTGCCAACTCTATGCCCAACTTTCAATGAAGGCACACCTATTATACGCATGTCTTTCGAATGCCTCTCGACTGTGGGGAGGACATGCAGACTCCACATAGAAGGCACTCCAGTCGAGAATTGAACAGGAGAACCTCTTGCTGTGAGGCAACAACACGACTGCTGCACCACCACGGCTTTGCAGGAAATTACAAATGGGTTATTTTAAATCAGCAAGCCTTGAAGCAACCAGATAACAAAAAAGCTGTTAGACAAGTTTTTTAAATTTTAACACCACCGCAGAAATAGGGGGTAACCAGTTTCAGAAGAGATCAGGACCAACAAAACTATGCCAGCAAATATATAAAATAATTCAGTCAGTAAATATATAAAATAATTCAGGCATAAATTAAGACAATGCAGGACTCTGAAGAGTTAAAGTGCCAAGAATTATACTTATAACTGATTATATTTCCAGATTGTTTGAGAGCAATACAGATGTACTGCTGAAACATTGCAGACAGCACAGTATATGGCTGTAAATAATACAGAAAGCACTGCTGAAACATCACAGACAACATGGTACATGGTAGTAATACTGAAATACTGCTGAAACATTAATGACAACACAGTATATGGCAATAAATAATACAGAAAGCACTGCTGAAACATGACAGACAACATGGTACATGGTAGTAATACTGAAATACTGCTGAAACATTAATGACAACACAGTATATGGCAATAAATAATACAGAAAGCAATGCCAAAACATCACAGACAACACAATATATGGTAATAAATAATATAGAAAGCACTGCTGAGACATCACAGACAACACAGTATATTGTAGTAAATAATACAGAAAGCACTGCCGAAACTTCACAGACATCACTGTATATGGTAGTAAATAATACTGAAAGCATTGCTGACACATCACAGACAAGACAGTATATTGTAGTAAATAATACAGAAAGCACTGCTGAAATATCACAGGCAACATCTGGAGAAGAAAGGACAGAAGCTGAAGTGCAGTGTGGGGTGGCAGAGAATTTCTTAGTGCAGCATCAGAAATAGTGCAATGTGACACATGCGGTAGTCAAAACAGCACATACCATACAGGAGTGGTGTTCACTGTGCATGTAAATGTTGATGCAATTCACAGACAATGGTCTTAGGTTCAGAGCTGTTCCAGCAGGTACATTTCTGTACAGTGCTAGAACTATGCAAACTGTAGATGATAAAGACATGATAAACACAGATGAATATACCATAACGACAAAAACAATCCTTCCTTGAGTATGTTGTAGAAATAGTCAAATATAACATGCAGTTCTAGCAACAAAAATAAGTACTCCACTGATTGTTTATGTGTGTTTCATGTTGTACTATGCATGGAAGTTGAATTATAATGTAATCAAGGTGCCAGAGTGATGCCATTAATAGTAGGTATCTCCATTCTGAGGATGGGCAAGCCCCATGTTGTGCCCTGCAAACAGTGGCTCAAGATGGTCATTCCATGTTAAGCATATCAGCTACAATAATGTAGATGGTCTACTTTTGTTTTGCTCATGGGCTGCTCATATTGTGTGCACTGCCACACAAAAACGTATGAGTGCTGTATTGTTACATAACTGCACTGGCCCAGGAGTATGATATGAAGTGTTGACTCCAACATTAGGTGTACTGGTATGCTCCCTCCATTAAATGTAGCTGCTAAGCACAGCACTAATAAACATGATATAGCCTGACACATAGTACAAAGGAGCATTAATACAGTTGTTAGGGACACTACAAACGAGCTTGTATTCGCATGCACCAGAAAACCTATGCTGAGTAATAGAGGACACTTGCTGTAATACATAAAGGAACTGTGTGGGCAAACAAGCATCAATTGTGAGATAAAGGCCTGCTGCAACATTAAATCATGATGCATAGCGTTTTGATTGTGATTAACATCTCATTGCTGTAGGAAATGATGGAGGATTGTAATAAGTTTGGTGCAGATGTAAACAACTGTGACCAAAGCTGTTTATGGTTCACACAAAATAAGGCAACTATGAGACATTACACACTGCAATAATAGCTTTGCAACACTACTTTTCAGCGAGAGAGGTAGCATCATCATTGTGAAAT
Source organism: Protopterus annectens (assembly GCF_019279795.1). Lineage (NCBI taxonomy): Eukaryota > Metazoa > Chordata > Ceratodontiformes > Protopteridae > Protopterus > Protopterus annectens. The sequence continues at coordinate 237,317,593 of NC_056725.1, read as the reverse complement.
ATTCCCACATACACCTAAAACCATAACGAAGGATGTATGCGTACAGGCTGTGTATCTTCTAACTAACTGTATAGAGCAACATTGGCTGTTCTAGGGTCTGAAACTGCCTTCTGGGCTATCTAAAATAGAGCCATGCCAAGATCAACTGAATGGATAGTTGTTGTAGTTGGAAGTAGCAGAAGCTATTAGAATGTTCTCTTGATTTTTAGCAAACAGGCTGTAATCACTGTTACAGAGATGGTTAACTGCTTGTATACACTAAAATTATACTCTGAGCATATGGACAGCATGTTAGAGGATGTCATGAGAAAAGCTACAGACTATATTAAAACAAACTATGTTCTTCCTGTCATCTGTGGCAGTCCAAGCTCTATGTATATTCACTATGGCAGGGTTGGTTCCTTTAGCTTAAATAACACTTTTTACAGTCCTCAAACATATTAGTACTGTTCTTGTTTCTGAATGGCATGCAAACCTTTGCAATATATTAGTCAAAACATTGAGTGGTGATTGACACCTCAGATCTGAACGAGCATGCATCAGAAACTCAGCATGTCTATTAAAACATTAAATAGATTGATGCTGCCAGTTTTAATTGAGAACAGGGAGAAAAGAATCAGATGCAGGTTTGCTGTGAAATTTATTGTTTATTTTTAGCATCTAGGAATTAGTGCTGTTACTATAAACAGCATGAAACCAGTGTGATGCAGCAGATCAGGGCCGGTCTTTGGTCAACTGGTGTTCTAGGCAAAATGGCTCCACACCACCCCTCTCTCGACCCATTGACCCACCATCCAGATTACTTTTTTCCTCCTGTTTTCTCACAGTTTGTCTTACTCTTCAGATTTTCCTGTATTTATTCAACACGTTTTAAAGAAACTGTTTCTTTACTACAAAAGAAGTAAACAGATAAATACTGGAAAAGAGCCCCTGCTAGAGTGGCGCTCTAGGCAGCCACCCAGTTTGCCTATGCCTAAGGCCAGCTATGCAGTAGACAGTAATGACAAAATGCTGATTACAACACAGGTTCTGGTTCTGGTCAAAAAAGTACTTAGCATAGTGTCCCTTATGCTGGCACATAAAATTAAAACATTTATAGCAGTAAATCTCTTTGCAGCACTAATGCATTCACATTGCCTGAAATTCAGGGTAAATTGTTAGCTCCTGCAGCAGCTGTTCACATCATTTTTCCATTAACTCTCTCAACTGTACAGATTTTCACAGAATGTCCAGATTTCTGTCATGTATTTTTGGTCTGGTCGTCAAAAAAGTTGTGATTGTCTAGCAAATTATTGGCAATTGAAGTTACTAAGTAATGACAGACATTTGAGTTTCAGACTTCATATTCTTCAGAAAATGCATGCTAACACAAAGCATTTTATTCTAGCAACTTTCTAAATTTAAAGCAGTATTTAAAATGTGTCCCTATTTTTGGGCCTCTGCTGCCCTCCATAATTTTTGGCTTTGTCTAGATTTCTTGTACTAAGAAGTTGATAGGTATGAGCAGTGCCCACAGTACATGTTCTAACTGTGTCTAGTCAGCGGATGAAAGGCATCTCGTCAGTACTAAACTCGTCAAAACCAATTTGCATGTCACTGGTATGGTGCTCCACTGGGGTCACTACTTCTAAACATTAACATAAAGCATGTTTTTCTGAGGTAGGGCTGTTCAACCTGCAATGCAGACCCTGCATTCTATCCTTGTAAATAATGCAAAAAATGCATGATCCTTGAGATTTGAATACAAGCAAGTTCCTGGCTGACGTGATCAAACCTTCATGTACATATCCTTATCTGCACCAGGGAATTATGTATACAAAATCACACACAACACATGTATACCCCCTACAAACATGCATGTAAACATGGACACCATAGTTTTGCAGGCACACATACACATGAACATACCACACATACGCACTTACACACATACATAAATAGCTCTGTCCAGGTGCTGCCTGCTTGTCTCTGGAATTTAAGGAAATTATTAAATTAATTAACTAGCTTATGCCATTAGGATTAATAATACTGATAACATGTGCGCACACATACACACACACACACACACACACACACACATATATATATATATATCATACAGGAGGAATAGACTGAAAGCTTTCTCCTGCATTTGCCTAAAGTTATGAACTGTAATGCAGACATTGTAACAGTACTGGTGTTACTTATGGGTTCAAGCTCAGTAATTACCTGTTAAGTAGTCAAACCCTATAGCTCTCAACCATATATAGGTAAATATTCCCATATAAAGGGTGTCAATTACATGAAAAGTAAAGGTTGAATAACATCAGTCCTCTCAGAGATGCATATGTTGCTGCAGCATTTCCATACATTCTTTCTTGTTTCATAACCATGGCTCTACTATTGTGTGCAGTCAGTTCTTTCCTCTTCTTTTTTCTAATTTTTGTGCAGTTTTGATAGCTTTTAAAATGATATGTTGTTGTCAGGGTGTGCAGCATTTTTTTTGCAGGGATAGTCCTAGAAAATGCAATTTACATTTATTCAGTTGGAGGGGATCCTCAGAAAATGCAATTTACACTTGTTCAGTTATTTTTCATTTTGCACATTTTAGTGCAGCCTGTCAGCTTTCTAGCTCTATGTTGGAAACCTTTTACACTGTTCTGTGATGCTATGTTACATTTTGGAAACTACATTTGTAAACACTTTTGATACTTTATTACTTTGATCTATTATTAGTAATTCTGAATTCACAGACTGAATACTTTTGTGCATGTACATATTGCATTAAAATGTAAGGAGCCCTCCCTAGCTTTAGGTGATGATGACTGGATATGGAACTGTTTTGCAATGCACATGAGAACAATGCATTCTTTGTCAGTTAGCAGGAAGTTGTACTCTTTGAATTAAAGAAGCATTAGGTGAAAACAACAAGCCTGGTGCATCATGTCTTAATGTTAATTGTCAACATGGGTTAAGTTAGTTGTTGCTCTAGACAAGTGAGTTCCTTTCTTATGTAGACAATAGCCTGAACTTGTCTTTCTAGGGCCACTAACAGAGTCAGTGGCATACCTCTCTACTGTCCATGCATTTGCATGAAGTCCCTGCATTTTCCTTATCTATCGGCCTTGCCCCTCATAAAATGTCTAATTTTCTGGAAAAATCACTAAGGATTACAGTCAATAACTAGTACAAGCCATGAATGTTTCCTGCCTGTTATTATTCAGAAAAAGCTTGATAATGCAAAATCTGTTGCTCTATTAATGCTTTAAGTGAATTAAGAATAATATAGAAATTGTCCCTGGTTTTGAGCCTTTGTCTGTCATTATTTCTGACTTTACTTTGAATTCTTAAGCAAATAATTTGAGAGGTATTGTAGGCAGTTAAATGACTGTAGTACTTGTAAGTTTTTCAGTACTTGCTGGATATACCTGTCTGTCCAGGAAAACAGTTAACTTGTCCAAGGATTTTGGGTTTTGGAACCTTTGCAACACTATTGTTTTGATGTTTTACAAAGCATCTAACTATTAACATTACAAGCACAGAACACCGTCTTAACGTCCAAATTCACATTTCTTTGGATTTTTTGAGACAATGTGTTTTTAAAACTATTCCTTTGCACACTAATGAGGCATGTCATTCCTGCTATGCTTTTCTGCATATTATTTTATATAGCACTGACAAAATAAATCCAAAAAACAACGTAATTACTGTAGGAAATAAGAAAAAAAATGAGTTTATTTAAAATGTTAAAATATTGGCAAGCATTTTATTTTCTTCATGGAAAACTGCATTGTTTAAATTAACACTGCAATGAGCACATTCGTACAACCTTTGCATAACCTTTACTTAAAAACACTTGAAAAAAATCACATGACCATAAAAAAATCTCATGAAAAATCACATGACCATAAAACACCTTTCACAAGTATTACTGTATAAACTTAACATATATCCCAGAAATGTCCTTAATTTACATTGTCTAAAATTCTGATTGCGATTAAGAACACATTTATAATTAATATACCCATTCAGACCTGGATGAACACTTGCATTTAATCTAATCTGACATTATGATTCTTTGTACTCGAGATTTGTATTCTAAATTTAAAATAAAAAGATGTTAGGCTTTTTTTTTGTCCAGAATTTCCTCTGACCATTAAGGAATCCATCATGGCTATCCTACTGACCCTTTCATTCCCCCAGACAGGGGCTCTGTAACTCATTCACTCCATGGGTGTAAATGCCAAGCATACTGGGAGTGGAGCTATCATCCTCAAGGAGAAACTGTGCTGTCTTCTTCAAGTCCTAACTCTTCTCCTATACATACTCACTGTCATCCAAGGTGCTGGTGTGCAATGAGCATTTGCAATGCATGTCCATACCTCCATGTGGGATATGAAAAAGTAGCCTAGACCCCCCCTTTGAAAACAAGAACCTTTGTACAATTCCTAGTCTACGCTAATGGATTCTGCTACAGACAATGTATCCCAAACACATGCCCACACTTCTTCTCTCAATGAGAGGCAAAAATGTCTACATTTCATCATATCTCTCCTCCTCTTCCTCCATTCCAGGTCCAGAAGATGGCTGAGCTACTAATCAAACTCAAGTACATAGATTATGGTCATAAATGTATCCCTGCATGCAAAGTGAGCTGATTTAATGCAGTGCAAACTTATTTTGAAGTACTTTTCTCTGTGTCTATCCCCTTGAAAAACATTTTTGTATTATTGTATTTTTCTATGATTTTGCATTGCTGGTAGGGCATGCAGTTATAAAGCTTGCTGTGTGAATGTAATTTCATGAAACTGGCCTATGGGAAACAATGCTTGAAAATGTCATTACAATGTATAAAATGTCAGCTTTTGTACATATCTATAATACTGAGTGCAATTTTTCATTGTGGCTTCCAATGCACATTTGGAGAGTTTTTCATCATTGGTTTTGTAATTTTGTTTAAAATATGTTTTCATTACTGGTCTAGAGTATCATTGATCAAGATATGACTAACAACCTTGGTACCAAAAGGTCAAACAGGGGCATTAAAGAAAATAGTCGACTTTTTGGAGTTAAGAAATGAAAGAATCATGTAACAAAGTACTCTGCAATGCTAATATAGCTAACTTGATGACCAGAGTCAGGTTTACAAGTGGCCATCCATATGAGGTGTTTAAGCACTTGAGACTGTTTATCTGCAGTTATGCTGTTATCAGTAACATGAACCAAATGGCAAAAGAATATGTGGGCCACCGTAGCTCACGGACTCATTCTGTCTTGGGAACCCACTACTCATATGTCACCCATAAGAAGACGTTTCCTATGGAGCCTGGTGTTATACAGGTAAACCAAAACTAACATTAATAGTAAAATACTTTGAAAAAATATATAAAAAAAAAAATTATAGAGAGGTCTTGTAATATGTTCTGTGGAAAAAAAGAGTTGCTGTAAATTATGAGTGGAAATCACCCTTGTGAATCATAACCAATGCTTTTTATTATTTCTGTACACTATTCCACGTTTATTCTTGTTTTCTGCATTATTTTCTTTTATTTGTTTTCTTACTGTAACACACTTTTGTAAAATGTTCCATCCTTTTGCACCTGCACCAAGTTTTGCTTTTAAAATGCACACCTATCAGTCTACAAGGCTGTACTCTGTAACATGTTTTCATGCATGCAAATCAGAGCAGCGTTGCATGTCAGTCTGCTCAGACCAAAACCTTGTGTGTGTATATATACGGCTGTACTTAAAATAATCTAAACTAGCTAAAGTCAACAAACATACAGTCCATACAATATTATCATCTTGGCAAAAGCTCATTTAGTAATAACATTGAAATATTACTGTTATCACTAGACATTGATACTGACATCCTGCATTTTTAAATAGCATGTGTACCTTCCTGGGAAATTAATGGCAAATAATAATTACCTTCCTACATTTTTTGCAAGGGTTGCAAGTCGTTTGCACCCCCAGTGTGGAAAGACAAACAAGCACCCTAACCCCTCAAACTCATATATACCAACTCCAAAGTTTCACTAACTCAAAGAAGTGAGACCTTGATTTCACAGGTAGACTGTGTATCTACAATGGCTTACAGAACAGATTGAGCTGAAAGAAGAGAATTATTGCTGGCAGACAGGCAATGATTTACAATGCTGCCCTATAATATCTTCCAAACAACCCACTAAACATGTATTGGTGCAAATGAATACATACCCATGTAATTTAAGTTATTAGTTAACCAGGTTTATGCCATCAAGCTGAACTTTGCAGACAAGTCTACAACCATATTTGATAATAGCATTACTTTCTCCTCAATGCCATCAATAATATCAATTAGATGATCTCCCTAATTCTTAACATAATGCATGGAACTGTGAGTTTAGAGAAAATTCTCTGAATGTTCACCATAATTATATGCATATTTTTGGAAGTACTGTATTGTACCTTAGTTTTATAGGTTCATAGGTGTGTACTAGACTAATAGCCCTGGAGTCTTTACAAACCTAGCCCATAGGATTACCCTGACATTGTGCCACCCAACATTAGTTCCCAGTGCCTCTGTCAAGTAGAGCCACTGGAGTGATCCCCCGGAGGTGAATTTTCTATTTCTCATCCACTCATCAAGGCTTCTCTTGAAGAGGGCCAGTGAGGTGCTCTGTTTGACATGTATGGGAAGTCTATTTCATAGCATGGGCAGTCTCTGGGTTATGAACCTGTCCCTCCAGCATGTTCTGTTGATTGTTTTATGAGGATGAGGTCTCTGGAGTGTGTGGTGTGGTGGGATTGGGATTTCTTTAGATGTAGCATTTTTAACAGAGCTAGAACAGACATGGCTTTGTATGTCAAGCAGAGATTGCCTCTAAGTAGGCAATATGAGACAGAGAATAGTTGAAGGTTTTTGAGTCTGTCCATATAGGAGAAGTGTTTAAGGCCTAGGATCCTCTTTGTGAGGTACTTTTGCGGCCTCTCCAGTTGTTGCAGGTGTCTAGTGAGGTACATGCCAAATGGTGCATAGTACTCGATGATTGGCCTAATGAGGGAAGAGTAGAGGGAGACAATGACCTCTTTCTTCCTGGATGCAAAACCCTTAGTAATGAGATGTGCCCACATAGAAGGACTTTCTGACCATAGTGGTAATGTGGTGGTCAAAAGAGAGGCTGCTGACAACCTGCTTTCCCAGATCTCTTATAATGCCTTCTGTGTTCAGTGGACTATCATCAATGTGGTAATTCATGGGAACCAGGTTTTTCCCAAAGGGGATGATGACACATGTTTTGGCATTGAGCTTAAGGCCATGGTTCTAGCAGCAGTTCTTGGCTTCAGTGAGGCCTTTCTGTAGGATGTCAACATCACTTGGGGAGTTAATAATAGCTCCCAACTTGCAATTGTCTGTGAACTTTGTCAGCCAGAGACCTTTGTGTTGGCCTGGACTTCAGAGAAGTAGATACTAAACAGGAGAGGACCCAGGACCGAACCCTGTGAGACTCCACTCGTGACTGGTCGGCAGTCTCACTTGGAGTCCACTACTTTCACACTGTGGGTTCTATCTGTGAGCCAGTTTGCAACCCACCTAGTGATATAGGGGTTGATGCCTAGCTTAGTGAGTTTTTCTATGATTTCTGAATGGGGAATGGTATCAAACACCTTGGCCAGATCAAGGTAGGCTGTATGAACCACCTTGCCTTCATCCAATGCCTTCTAGCTCTGGTGACTGACTCAAAGAAGTCGACCAAGTTGAACAGGCATGATCTACCCTTCACAAAACCAAACTGTATGGGATCCAGAGTTTGGAGATTCCCTATATCTTTGTTTATTAGGTCCATGACGATGCATTCCATAGATTTGCATAGCAGACTCGTCAGGCTAATGGGGTGATAGTTCCCAGGGTCTGTAGTCGCTCCTCCTTTGTGGAGAGGGATGACTGTAGTAGTGCACCATTCAGTAGGGACAAAGCCTGAGGTGAGGCTGTGATTGAACAGGGCACACAGGTGAGGTGCCAGTTCACTCTGTAGTTCATGTAGAACATAGCCAGGGGATATTGTCAGGTCCCATGGAAGCTGTATTCTTGGCCTTGGACAGTGCTGTTTTAACCTCTGCAGCAGTAATACTGGGTGCCTGGCAATCTACTGGTACTGTAATTGGTCCTTTGGAGGGGGAGAGAGGGGTAAAGTTGGCACTGAATCTGTCGGCCAGTATATTGGCAATATCTGTTTGCTCAGTATAGGAGGTACCATTGTGCAGTAACTCAGAGCAAATCTGGGTATTGCCATAGAGATTCTTTACATAACTATAGAAGGCCTTGTGGTTGTCTTTACTATGTGCTGCAACTCTGTTTTCATAGCTAGCTTTAGAAGATTTGATGAGGGATCTCAACTTTTTGTTGAGGCTGATAAGGGAGTTTTTTCCACTCTTGGGACTTACCTTGTTCCGCATCAGTTTCCTCCTTCTGTTGTAGAGTTTGTTTATGGCAGAGGACAACCAGATTGGCTTCCTTTTTTTGGAGGAGAGCATCTTGGTTCTATTGGGTATGGTGAGATCCATGCATTTGTGTAGTTGTGTGTACAGTGCATTGGTGTATGATTCGGCGGTCATGCAAGTAATCTGCATTTGCATGGGTGCCATGACA